>NC_073413.1:3368150-3556107 GCF_028641065.1 Leucoraja erinaceus | reverse complement strand
GGCCTTCCTGCACGTGGGGCTGCCACATAGCGGTCCACCACACCCAGCAGTTCTTCCTGTTCCTGCACCCCTTGCATACTCCCGACTTCTTCAGCCAGCGTCCCCTCTTCCTGACCATCCCAGTCCTGGTCATCAAAGCTACCCTCGGGTGAGGAGGAAGCGATGGCCAGTGCACGGCACTGTGGAGGGAGTGCCTGAACTCCCCCTGCGAGACTGCCCCTCACGCAGCGAGTCTCGCTGGAGCACCTGCTCCAGGAGCCGCTCCATGCGGCTCAGGCGGCTGTCTCTTCCCCGTGCGGGTGGTGAGACGTCCCCGTCCGACGAGTCGGAAATTACCGGCCGGATGCTCTTTCTGGTGGCTTTACATCCAGCCCGCTGCTCAGGCGCTAGCGGGACTGGGCTCGGCACGGTGTCGGGGATGGCGGAGCTCCCGATAAGCGGTCCTACCGCCTGTTGCTGCCCCCCACAGATGGAATGCTCCTCCGTTGGGAGTCGAGCGGGGGACAGATCTCTTTGAGAGCCTCTTCCTCATTCTGAAAACAGAAATCAGAAGGCTCTCCTTTCAGAAGTAAAGCCGACCTCAGTTTAACTTACCTGACAGTCCGTCTTTTAAACTGCAGCGGGAGCGCCCGACTTCCGCTGCGGCCACTGTTGCACTGCTGAACGCAATGCCGCGCGCATACGTGCTGAGCGGGCTCTTCACGTAGTTACTCACGTGACTCCGAAGTAAAATCATCCGTTGTGTAGGATAGTGTTATTGTCTGGGGATTGCTGGTCACCGCGGACTTGGTGGGCCAAAGGGACTATTTCCGCGCTTATCTATAAACTAAACTAAAAAGTGTTTTATTGTCATATGTCCCAAACAGAACATTCTTTCTTGCAGCTCGAGTCATAACACGGGGTGATATCCCATCAGCAAAACCATCAGCTTCACCAGTGAAGACCCCACTCTCAGTGGCAGGAACCCATGATGTGAACTATCGCATTTTATCGGGATGCATTACAGCATGGTTTGGGAACAGCTCCATTCAAGAACGCAAGAAATTCCAGAGAGTTGTGGACGCAGCCCAGACCATCACACAAACCAACCTCCCTTCGATTGACTCAATACTTCATGCTGCCCCGGCCAGCAGCATAATCAAGGACCAGTCTCATCCTGGTCACTCCCTCTTCTCCCCTCTCCCATCAGGAAAGAGGTACGTAAGTGTGAAAACGCACTCCTCCAGATTCAGGGACATAGAAACATAGAAATTAGGTGCAGGAGTAGGCCATTCGGCCCTTCGAGCCTGCACCGCCATTCAATATGATCATGGCTGATCATCCAACTCAGTATCCCGTACCTGCCTTCTCTCCATACCCCCTGATCCCCTTAGCCACAAGGGCCACATCTAACTCCCTCTTAAATATAGCCAATGAACTGGCCTCAACTACCCTCTGTGGCAGAGAGTTCCAGAGATTCACCACTCTCTGTGTGAAAAAAGTTCTTCTCATCTCGGTTTTAAAGGATTTCCCCCTTATTCTTAAGCTGTGACCCCTTGTCCTGGACTTCGCCAACATCGGGAACAATCTTCCTGCATCTAGCTTGTCCAACCCCTTAAGAATTTTGTAAGTTTCTATAAGATCCCCTCTCAATCTCCTAAATTCTAGAGAGTATAAACCAAGTCTATCCAGTCTTTCTTCATAAGAGTCCTGACATCCCAGGAATCAGTCTGGTGAACCGTCTCTGCACTGCCTCTATGGCAATAATGTCCTTCCTCAGATTTGGAGACCAAAACTGTATGCAATACTCCAGGTGTGGTCTCACCAAGACCCTGTACAACTGCAGTAGAACCTTCCTACTCCTATACTCAAATCCTTTTGCAATGAAAGCTAACATACCATTCGCTTTCTTTACTGCCTGCTGCACCTGCATGCCTACCTTCAATGACTGGTGTACCATGACACCCAGGTCTCGCTGCATCTCCCCCTTTCCCAATCGACCACCATTTAGATAATATCCCAATCGGCCACCATTTAGATAAGACCCTTTCTCCCCGGCTGTTGTCAGAAACCATCCTTTCACCAGCTGCAGAGCAGTCCTGACCTACCATTTACATCGCTGGAAGAAAACATACATGGTTGAATGGCGGAGTAGACTTGATGGGCCGAATGGCTTTTTTGTGTAACCTTCGATTCTCCAGCATCTGCAGTTCCTTCTTAAACCCAGTTTATTTTTGTTTAGGAAGGAACTGCAGATGCCGGTTTACATCGAAGACAGACACAAAAAGCTGGAGTAACTCAGCGGGTCGGGCAGCAGCTCTGGCGAGAAGGAATGGGTGACGATTCTGGTCGAGGCCCTGATATTCTGAGACTGATATTCAGGGGGAGGGGGTCGAGAGATATGGAAGCGTAAGGTGTGAAAAGGACAGATCAAAACAGACAATACCTGTACTAAGGAGATGTGGAATGGCTCATTGTTGGCTGAAGAGAAGGTGACAAGGAGGCAAACAAACAGTAACATTAATCAGGAGGACAGTGGAACCAGTCGGAGAACTAGGGTGGGGGAGGGACGGAGAGAGAGGGAGAGCAAGGGTTACTTGATGTTAGAGAAATTGATGTTAACTGCTGGGGTGTAAGCTGCCCAAGTGAAATATGAGGTGCTGTTCCCATCCCTTTTCTCCACACATGCTGCCTGTCCAGTATTTTGTGTTTATCTTCGGTGTAAACCAGCATCTGTAGTTCCTTCCTACATCCTTTAATGTTCAGTTTAGTTTAGAGATACAACGTGGAAACAGGCCCTTCGGCCCACCGAGTCCGCACTGACCCATTCGCACTAGTTCTACGTTCTCCCACTTTGTCACTCACTCCCTGCCCACTAGGGCCAATTTACCGAAGGCCAAATAAGCTACAAACCCGCGTGGTCTTTGGGATGTGGGAGGAAACCGGTGCGTCCGGTGGAAACCCACGTGGGCGCAGGGAGAACGTGCAAACTCCTTGCAGACAGCACCCGAGGTCAGGATCGAACCTGGGATCTCAGGTACTGTGAGGCATCAGCTCTACCAGTCATTGCACCTAATATTCGCCTTCTAATATTGTCGACTCAGGAAGCTTTTTCTTGCCCCCTCAGTTATTGCACTTGACTGGTCTCCAAATTAAGCATGGTGACTCTGTCGAAGTTGAAGGAAGAGTTAAATCAGAGGCAGTCAGGTAAGAAAAGATTGTGGTTCTCCTGCTTATTACCCACTGTTTACACTCACACACACGCACACTCACCTATATATATGGGTGCTGCCATAAATACAACACTCAGTAGTGAAACTGAAGGTCTCCAAACCTCCAGGATATTTTCCTGTTTTTTATGCAATATTCCCATTGTTTCATATCCTGTATTTTAAGTAGTATAGGTCATGGTGTATAGCCAAAATAATGAGATGAAGCAAAAATAAATAAATCTGTTTTACAAAGAAAAAAATTAGATGTCCCTGTGTTTTCTTGCCTTTTTTGTGACATTTTTCAAGCAGGGTTTCATCAAATCCCTAGGCTCATTTATACCAGAAAGATAACATTAATTTTTCAATTATATAACTCAATAAAAGCCAAATTCAGATGATGCTTATGATTTTTATTATTTATCTGGGTTTCTGATGCCACACGTTTTTGCAGCAGACACGAGTATCAGTGTCAATTTGGTCATGTGTGAATTAAAAGCAGAGTAACTATTTTTATATTTATTGTTTCTTTTTTTTACTGTTTACTAGTGGGGCCGATAGGTTCCAGTTTCGCACGGGAGGGGTGGTCCCCCAACGCAATATTCCACCTCTCCACCAATTCCAATATACACACACACTCACACACACACACAGACTCACACGTAAACACATACCCTCCACCTTTCACACACACACACACTCACACACACACACACACACACTCACACACACAAATACACTCACACACACAGACTAACACATACACTCACACACACATACGCACTCACATACACACTCACACTTACATACACACACACTCATACTCACACACATACACACTCACACTCACAAACACGGACTAACACACCATATATATGACAGTAAACGTTCTTGAATCTATTCACACGGCTGAGCGCGGCCTCTCCACTGTGGGGCTTCCGCAGTCAGCTACACTTCCGCAATCAGCGTGACCTCTGCACTTTCCGGAAATTACGCAATCAGCGCGACCTGTCCACTAAGCAGAAATCACAAAATGAGCGGGACTTATGAACTAAACACAGTCGGACCTAATAAAGCATTTATTCCTTCCAAACACAGTCGGGCCTAATAAAGCATTGCAGTTTTAAGCACAGGCAGGGCAGCCGGCCAAACAACTCATGGCATTGTCATTTCATTACCAATTAAGCATTGCACTTTCAAGCACAGCCAGGGCAACAGGCCAAGCAACTCATGGCTGTCATTAAGGGCTGACAAATCATTTATTGCAAGTACATTGCAGACTCACAGTTCAGTTGATTCACAGCTTAGAATGACAGTCGTGGCTTCTCCCTCGCGATCTTGCAGAGTGACTGACTCATGTCCAGGCATCCGGGGTTTTATAGTCTTGCCCACCCCCACCCCCGGAGGGGGCATTACCTTCATCCCGGTGATTGACACGAGAGGACCAATCAGCTGATCTCAAGCTTTTTTAAAACACTCATAACGTTTTTATTTTTCATCGGTGGGGAAAAATCCTCGGGGCTGACTCGAGGTGGACTGTGAGTAAGATGGCCAAATATCTCAGCGATAAAGAGTAGCGTTTTTTCTAAAATCAATATAAAGCGCAGATAGGAAGTTTAGATATTTTGAGTTTAAGCTTTCCATTGAGATAGTTAATAATGAATGGAACTAAAAATCATGAAATAAAAATCTAGTTAGTTCACCTATTTTAGCGTCTCCATAGTCGCGAATGCTATTGATGACGCTATAACAGGATTTTGTTGCATGTCACAATTTTTTTTTTAAATCAACCAACGCGATTATAATGACCCTGGCGGGAACTATGGGCCTCGTGGTGAGTTAGGTGCTGCCATTTTGTAATGGAGCTTCAAAATCAGTAAGTGTCTTATATGTTTTTTATTTTAAAAGGTTTCTTGTTTTCCCCCCCCAAATTTTCAAAGTATTAAATTTCGATTTTGATCACAAATTAGCTCAAACGTATCATAGGCAGGCCAATTTTTTATCCTGTGGTATTTCATTTAGATTTAATGACTTTCAAATTTGGCCTTCCATGTCACAGGTTGGATCCCTATAGTTACGGAAACACCCTTATATGTATTGTATATTAGTTTGAAGAAGAACCTCGACCCGAAAAGTCACCCATTCCTCTCCAGAGATACTGCCCGTCCTGCTGAGTTACTCCAGCCTTTTTGTGCCTTTCTTCGGTTTAAACCAGCATCTGCAGTCCCTTCATACACATGAGGTAATGTGTTACTGGCCCTGCTTTGTCTTGGTCTTTTCTTACCTCTATTTCTTCTCCTCCCCCTACCTTCAGTATGAAGAACGGTCCCGACCCGAAACGTCACTCATCCTTTTTCTCCAGAGATGCCGCCTGACCTGCAGAGTTACTCCAGCACTTTGTGTCTATCTTAAACTATCTAGTTTAAGTCAGCATCTAGTTTTCCAGCATCTACAGTTTTTTGTTTCTGCAGAATAAAATGGAATTGGTGTAGGATTAACAGGTACTTGATGGTCAGCATGGACTCGTTGGGCCGAAGGGCCTGTTTTGGTGCTGTACGTTTCCAGGACTTTATCACAATGTTGTTGAATCTCTCTTTGAGAGAGAAAAATATCTCAAATTCTCTCCATGTTTCTATTTTTATCTCTTCCACATCCCCCGCCCCCCCCCCCCCCTCCATTCATCCCGAAGAAAGGTCCTGACCTGAAATTCCGCCTATTTATGTCGTCCTGAGATGTTACCTGACCTGCTGAGTTAATCCAGCACTTTAGACTTTAGAGATACAGCATGGAAACAGGGCCTTCCGACCACCGAGTTGAGCCAACCAGCAATCCCCGCACACTAACACTATCCAACACACACTAGGTACAGTTGACAAATTTACCAAAGCCAATTAACCTGCAACCCCGCATGTGTTGGAGTGTGGGAGGAAACCAGAGCACCCGGAGAAAATCCACATGGTCACGGGGAGAATGTGCAAATCCCGTACTGGCAGCACCTGTAGTTGGGATCGAACTCGGGTCTCTGGCAGCAACTATACCGCTGTACTACCGTGCCGGCTTTGTGTCTTTATTTTTGGAAACCAGTATGTGCCATTCCTCATGTCTATTTTGATCATCCTTTATTTCAGATTTTCAATTGATCTAGGAATGGACTCTGCGAACATAGCATTTCATTTTAACCCACGGTATTCTAACAGTGGCTCTAAGATTGTCTTGAATAACCTGGTCAACTCCCATTGGAAAACGCAGCAGATTGAGGAAAACCCCCTAGGCAAAGAGGAAGATTTTACGGTGAGTGAGTGTGATTTAGATTTAGTTCTAGAGACACAGCGCGGAAACAGCCCACCTAGTCCGCACCAACCAGTGATCCCCGCACACTAATACTATCCTGTGCAACAAGTTCAATTCAGACTTATACCAAAGCCAATTAGCCTGCAAACCTGCACGTCTTTGGAGTGTGCGAGGAAACCGGAGCACCTGGAGAAAACCTGCGCCGAATACCCAGGTTCGATCCTGATAACACGTGCTGTCTGTATGGAGTTTAACGTTCCCCCTGTGACCGCAGGGGCTTTCTCCCGGCGCTCTGGTTTCCTCCCACACTCCAAAGACGTGTAGGTTTGTAGGTTAATTGGCTTCGGTAAAAAAACCCAGTAAATTATCTCTAGTGTATGTCGGGTAGATCTAGTGTATGGGATGATCGCTGGTCGGCAGGGAATCCATGGGCCGAAGGGCCTGTATCCGCACTGTATCTCTAAAGTCTAAAGTCAGTAAGTAAAGAGGAATAATGCACGGAGTTTTTGGGTTGAGTTACAGAATGAATTAGGGTTTGATGCCTCCTGAACATGAAGGAACCTACAGATAGACACAGAAAGTTTGAGTAACTCAGCGGGATAGGCAAAATCTCTGGAGAAAAGGAATGGGTGACGTTTTGGGGTGAGACCCTTCTTCAGAAGGAAAGTCACGGGAAAGGGAAACTAGGGATATCGACAATGATAATCATATCTTGCTTGCATATCTTTCATTCGTGTATTCTATAACTCTCTATATCACTGTCTATATCTCTTGTTTCCCTTTCCCTTGACTCTCAGTCTCAACCCAAAACGTCACCCATTCCTTCTCTCCAGAGATGCTGCCTGATCTGCTGAGTTACTCCAGCATTTAGTGTCTCTCTCTCCACTTTGTGAATCCTGTCAAATTCCTGACCTTTTGTTTCCCGTTTATTTCTTTGATAGGTCCTCATTACGTTCAACGCAGACAACTTTGAGATTGTCATATGTAATAAAACCACACTGCAGTTTCCAAACCGCTGTGAAAAGGATATGCTGGAAGAATTTTGGATCAACGGGGATATTCAAGTGAAGCGTGTGACAATTAATAGCCTAATAAACTGACACTTTTGGGGGGTGTTTTAAAACATTTCGAGAGAAGAATGGTTTTTCTTCAAGGAATTGGGTGTGGGGGAACTAAAGCAAGTAAGCGTAAGGGGATGTCAGAAGGGGGCTCACCACTGAATGTTTTGTTCAAGCTATTGGAACACTTTGCTTGCCCTTCAGATGGGCGTCGAGCTGTTTCCATCTTTACTGTCGCTAGTCCAGCCCTATTGCTCCTACAGGGATTGTAGAACAGATTGCCTTCCCCCCTCTCACAAGGTGTTGTGTAGAGAGCGGAGACCACATTTGGCCCATTTCTATTCATCATGGACCTCACTGATGCACGCAGTCTGCCTCTTCTCCCAGTTTGACCATTTATTCAATGCTATTGCAGGGGTTTATTTTCCGACTCAAATGACACTTTGTAAACATACGTCTGTGTTGAACAATTGGTGATGGGGTGTGTCACCAAGATTGTAAACTCGAGAATAACTCGCTTTGCGCTTGTAATGCAATAAAAACATATTCCCTTCATGATTCATTGTGTCTGATTCTGTTACTCACTTGGTGAGACACTTTCATTCCATCTGGCATCGTTCACCTACCTTGATAGACACAGAATGCTGGAGTAATCAGTGGGTCAGGCAGCATCTCTGTGGAGAAAATGGAGAGGTGACTTTAGACTTTAGAGATACAGCGTGGAAACAGGCTCTTCGGCCCAACGAGTCCGCGCCGACCAGCGATCACCCCGTATACTAACACTGTCCCACACACTTGGGACAATTTACAATTTGACCGAAGCCCAACCTACAAATCTGTACATCTTCACGAGTGTGGGAGAAAACCGGAGCACCCGGGGGAAGCCCACACAGGTCACGTACAAACTGTGCGGCAGTAACTCTACCACTGCATCATCGTGCCACCCCTATCTTGGGCTTGCCCTGAGTTGGACTACATTTCTCCACATTTCCATCAAGATCCATGACACCCGGCTATAATGGTCCATCAGTGAAAAATGTCATGGAGCCCATTTAGTGATAGCCGAGAACCTGGCGCTGTAACTCTCCACTGCGCCACCGTGCCGCCCTCAACCCCTACACATCTCAGATTTAACTGACCAAACCCTTTCTTGAGACTCTGCCAGTTGTGAAAACATCTCAACAGTTTCATTGTGTTCACACCTCAACCTCCGGAGCTCCAAGGAACACGGATCCGGTTTCTGACTCCATTTGTCTGGGGTCAGCTCTCTCATCCACGGAGGTGGCCTCGTGACCCTTGGTGCGGGCAAGTTGGGTTGAAGGGCCTGTTTCCATGCTGTATGAACCTATTACTCTATGACATTGAGGTGTGATGTCCACTTCGGCTGCAGATGCCTCTCTCCCTTTCCCTCTCCAGTTCCAACCTTCTCGTCTCAGATGTCCTCAGTAACACGCAATGCCTCTCCCTCCCTCCCTCCTCCTCCATCCCTCTCCCTCCCTCTCTCTCCCTCCCTCCCTCCCTCCTCCTCCATCCCTCTCTCCCTCCTCTCCTCTACCTTTCCCTCCCTCCCTCCCTCCTCCTCCATCCCTCTCTCTCCCTCCTCTCCCTTTCCTCCCTCCCTCCCTCCTCCTCCATCCCTCTCTCTCCCTCCTCTCCCTTTCCCTCCCTCCCTCCCTCCTCCTCCATCCCTCTCTCTCCCTCCTCTCCCTTTCCCTCCCTCCCTCCCTCCTCCTCCCCTTCTCCCTCTTTCTCTCCCTCCTCTCTCTCTCCCTCCCTCTCTCTCCCTCTCTCGCTCCCTTCCCTCCTCTCACTCCCTCCCTCCCTCCAGACCCTGCAGCTGACGCGCGGTGTTGGTGTTGGTGTTGACGGCGCCTTCATTGTGTCTCGAGGAGCCGCGATCGCGCGCCCGATCCTCCCGCCAAACACCAACCGCCGCGCGCACGGGCCTCCCAGCCCAGGGGGTCTGTGGTGAAGCCGGGCGGCGAGGCCGATCTGGGCCGAAGGGAACCTCAGTGGCGGCGGCAGCGGGAGCCTCGACGTTGACGGCGGTGGGAGCCTCGGCGGTGCTGGGTCCTCGGCGGTGCTGGGACCTCGGCGGTGGGAGCCCTGACGGTGGGAGCCACGGCGGTGGGAGCCTCGGCGGTGGGAGCCCTGGCGGTGGGAGCCCTGGCGGTGGGAGCCCTGGCGGTGGGAGCCACGGCGGTGGGAGCCTCGGCGGTGGGAGCCCTGGCGGTGGGAGCCTCGGCGGTGGGAGCCACGGCGGTGCTGGGGCCTCGCGATCGACCCACGATCAGAAGACAGACACAAAATGCTATAATGTTTCAGACCCTTCAGAAGAAAGGTCTCGACCCGAAACGTCACCCATTCCATCTCTCCAGAGAGATGCTGCCTGTCCCACTGAGTTACTCCAGCATTCTGTGTCCATCTATGGACAGGTACATAGATAGGACAGGTTTGGAGGGATATGGAGAAAAGGCAGGCAGTTGGGAGTAATGTAGATCAGGCATGTTACTAATCGGTGCGGGCAAGTGGGGCCGAAGGGCCTGTTTCCGCGCTGTATGACTATGACATTGAGGTGTGATGTCCACTCTGACTGCAGATATCTCTCTCTAATTCTGTCCTGTGTCTCCTGATCTCAGTTGTCCCCATTAAGTAAGTAAGTAAGTTTATTGGCCAAGTATTCACATACAAGTAGCAATGTTACAAAATTTTGAGATTTAAAAAATCAAGTCTGCAATTTATCCCATCAGATAAAGCATAAAAAGAAGTTTAATTTGGCACCTAATTCACTTTCATATCTCAAGTATTAAAAATGTTATGGCCATTTTCATACTCGGAAATTAGCATCTTGTTCCCTATTGATTTTCTATGGACATAACAAAAAAGCTGTGATCGTGAACAGTCAAAAGCCCATAACCTTCTTAAAAATTAAGAGAACTGAATGAAATTTTCAGTTATCATAGATTGAACCATTCTGAAACAAATATAAAACAATCTTACTCGGATGACCTGAAATTAAAGCATATAATTAGTTAGTTACCCACTTGTAGCTAATTTCAAACTTCAATTACTAGATCTGAACATCTATCCATTTCTTAATAAATGATTAACAATTATAAATAGCCTAAGTGTCCAAATAATATTCACAAATAATTCACAATAAAACATGATTTTTAAATCTCATTTACATTAATTTATAGGCCAAATGGAAGGAATTTAGTGTTCAATTGCTTTAAATTAAAGTCCATTTTAAATCAGCTTTCTAGTGGGATCCTGTGAACGCGCTGGTTTAGAACGTTCACATTGCGGTAGATTTGTGCCCTCAAATGCCCAGAAAAATACTGCGGGATATAATGGGCCCAAAATTAGCTACTCGCAATATTAAACTTTGTATAAAGTGATCTTAAGAAGCCCTTTTTAGTGTAAAAATATACTGCTACCCTTCAGATTTCTGCTCTATAGACCCAGCTGGTTTCGAGCCGTCGAGGGTTTAGAGGTTAATTATTAAACTTCTAAAGCACTTAGGAAAAACTCGTAAAACTAATAATAGCTCATGTGAGGGAACCTACCAGCGAATTTTCGTTAATAATTAACTAGGCTGAACAAACTCGATTTGAACAGCCTAGAGAAAATCGCGTTTTAAACCCGCCCCCCTCTAAACGGCGCCAAACTCGAGCACACGGGCGGGGGCAGATTTTCAGCGACGCTTCAGGTACGCTTTGCAACATACCTAATACAAGGAATTTGCCTTGGTGCTCCGCCCACAAGTAACAACATGAGAGTGGTAAATCTCTGGAACTCTCTGCCACAGAGGGTAGTTGAGGTCAGTTCATTGGCTATATTTAAGAGGGAGTTAGATGTGGCCCTTGTGGCTAAGGGGATCAGGGGGTATGGAGAGAAGGCAGGTACGGGATACTGAGTTGGATGATCAGCCATGATCACATTGAATGGCGATGGCCTACTCCTGCACCTAATTTCTATGTTTCTATGTTTCTAACATGACATACAGTGACAGTTACGATTGACTCAGAAAACACTAAACATTAATAATAATAAAACACTCCGTGCCTTCATTTACCCCAACTGCGTCCATCTTCCCCCTAGACCTCCGTTGTCTCAGTCTACCTCCCAACTAGACGCTCTTGAACCCACACCTGACAAGTTGTTTGGACAATGCCTTCATATTTCCTTGTGGCACACCGTCTAATTCTAGCAGGTTTAGTTTTTATTTCAGTTTGGAGACTTAGCGCAGAAACAGACTCTTCGGCCCACCGAGTCTGCACCGACCAGCGATCTCCGCACACTAACACTATCCTACACACACCCAAGGGACAATTTACACTTACACCAAGCCAATTACCTGTACGCGTTTGGAGTGTGGGACGAAACCAGTGAAAACCCACGCAGGTCACGGGGAGATCATACAAACTCCGTACACACAACACCCGTGTTCGGGATCGAACCGCTGTAATGCGGCACCTCTGCCGCTACGCCAGCATGCCGCCTGTGATTAGTAAGGGTTAAGATGCCAAGGGTTATGGAGGAAGGCAGGAGAATGGGATTGAAAGAGAAAGATGGATCAGCCGTGATTGAATGGCGGAGTAGACTCAATAGGTTCTGGGTCCCGAGTATATTGCGCTGTAAAGGGGCTGTCCCACTTAGGCAACCTAATCCGCGAGTTCTGGCGAGTTTGCCCTCGACTCATACTCGCAGCATGGTCGACACGAGGTTGTAGGAGGTCTTTGTAACTCTCCTTCATGCTTGAGAGTGGTCCCCGTGTACTCGAGGCCTCAGCTAGGTTGCGGCATATTTTTCAACGTGTTGTAAAATGACCGTGAGCAAAAAAACCTTGCCATGGAAAACTTTTTTTACTCGTAGGTTTAGTCGTAGTAGGCCATAGTAGATCGTCATGTTAGTCGTAGGTAATCGAGTCCGAGATAGTCTTCATCATAATCGAAGGAGGTCTTCTTCACTCTCCACTATTCGGTGTCCAATTTTCCCGAAGTTAGTCGAAGCTGGTCTTCAACATAGTCGAAGCTGGTCTTCAACATGTAATTTTTTCAAACTCTCCTAAACTCTTCTAAACTCGCCAATTAGGTCGCCCAAGTGGGACAGCCCCTTAAGGCAACAACTCTACTGCTTGGCCAACATGCCACCCAGTTTAGTACAAAACCAATGTCTTCTTCAGACAAACTCAGACTCTGAACAACTTCTGCCCAGGTTCACAGCCTCAAAGATTGTGCAGACGTTACCCAGTCTGATCACTAAATGATTGTTCAGTTTAGTTTACGTTTACGTGTGCCGCGGTACAGCAAAAAACCTTTGAGAGAAACTGGGGAGGGTCTCATCAAAGAGGCCAGCGTGTCCTTCAATCCTGACTGCCGGTGCTGTCAGAGCCCTTCAATAGATGATAGCCTCAGAATTAAAGGGCGTTCTTTCAGAAAGGAGGTGAGGAAGTACTTCTTTAGTCAGAGGGTAGTTCATCTGTGGAACACATTGCCACAGACGGCTGTGAAGGCCAAGTCTGTGGATATTTTTAAGGCAGAGATAGACAAATTGCTGATTAGAGCAAGTGTCATGGGGGTGAGGCAGGAAAATGGAATGGCGGAGTAGACTCGATGGGTTCTGGGTCCCGAGTATATTGCGCTGTAAAGGGGCTGTCCCACTTAGGCGACCTAATCCGCGACTTCTGGCGAGTTTGCCCTCGACTCATACTCGCAGCATGGTCGACACGAGGTCGTAGGAGGTCTTTGTAACTCTCCTTCATGCTTGAGAGTGGTCCCCGTGTACTCGAGGCCTCAGCTAGGTCATGGCATATTTTTCAACGTGTTGTAAAATGACCGTGAGCAAAAAATCCTTGCCATGGAAAACTTTTTTTACTCGTAGGGTTAGTCGTAGTAGGCCGTAGTAGATCGTCATGTTAGTCGTAGGTAATCGAGTCCGAGATAGTCTTCATCATAATCGAAGGAAGTCTTCTTCACTCTCCACTATTCGGTGTCCAATTTTCCCGAAGTTAGTCGAGACTGGTCTTCTACATAATCGAAGGAGGTCTTGAACATGTAATTTTTTCAAACTCTCCTAAACTCTTCTAAACTCGCCAATTAGGTCGCCCAAGTGGGACAGCCCCTTAAGGCAACAACTCTACTGTTTGGCCAACGTGCCACCCAGTTTAATACAAAACCAATGTCTTCTTCAGACAAACTCAGACTCTGAACAACTTCTGCCCAGGTTCACAGCCTCAAAGATTGTGCAGACGTTACCCAGTCTGATCACTAAATGATTGTTCAGTTTAGTTTACGTTTACGTGTGCCACGGTACAGCAAAAAACCTTTGAGAGAAACTGGGGAGGGTCTCATCAAAGAGGCCAGCGTGTCCTTCAATCCTGACTTCCGGTGCTGTCAGAGCCCTTCAATAGATGATAGCCTCAGAATTAAAGGGCGTTCTTTCAGAAAGGAGGTGAGGAAGAACTTCTTTAGTCAGAGGGTAGTTAATCTGTGGAACACATTGCCACAGACGGCTGTGAAGGCGAAGTCTGTGGATATTTTTAAGGCAGAGATAGACAAATTGCTGATTAGAGCAGGTGTCATGGGGGTGAGGCAGGAAAATGGGATTAGGAGGCAGAGATCAGCCATGATTGAATGGCGGAGTAGACTTGATGGGCCGAATGGCCTAATTCTATCCAAAACATGTGAACTGTCTGTGCGGAGTTTGCACGTCCCCCCCCCCCCCCCCCCTGTGACGGCCTGGGTTACCCACACTCCTGGAGTGGGCTGCTGTAAGTGATCCTCCAGTGTCGGAGTCTGTTGGTGTTAATGGTCATGTTCGGTATAGTTTAGAGATACAGCGTGAAAACAGGCACTCCGGCCCACCAGATCCACGCCGACCAGCGATCACCAAACACTAGTTCTATCCTACGCACTAAAGGCAATTTACAGAAGCCAATTAACCTACAAACCTGCACCTCATTGGAGCATGGGAGGGAAATGGAAAACCCACGTGGAGAACATTAAAACTCCATACAGCAGGGAAATGTATAAGGGAAATGACTGGGGCAATGGGGCTGGAAACAGAAGATGCATCTTTATTGTCATCTGACATCTATAAGATCACTAGCTTGCGTTGGACCTACATCCACTCTTGTGAAGGAAGGAACACCATTTGATGTTTGGCTCCATCTGGATAATAGTCTGTCTTAAAGTACACTTTTCCCACATTGAGTGAAGCTAATGTTATGTTCATGGCTCAGCTTTTTAAAGTTCCAGGGTCATTGTCACAGTCAGTTGTCGATTGTCCTGGGCTCACAATCGTTGCAAAGTTCTGTACTGATATAGTGTCTTTAATTCATAAGTGATAAGGTAATATGGGATAGGAATAGAATTAGGCCATTCGGCCCATCAAGTCTACTCTACCATTCAACTAAGGTTGCTCTATCTTTCCCTCCTAACCCCATTCTCCTGCCTTCTCCCCATAACCCCTGACACCCATACTAATCAATAATCTATCAAACTCCACCTTAAAAATATTAATTGACGGCCTCCACAGCTGTCAGTGGCAATGAAATCCACAGATTCATCACCCTCTGGCTAAAGAAATTCTTCCTCACCTCCCTACTAAAGGTATTTTTTTTTTATCTGAGTTTATTGTCACATGTATCTATGCATCCACTTTTTTAAGAAAGGTGTGAGAGAGAAAACGGGGAATTATAGACCAGTTAGCCTTACATTGGTAGTGGGGAAAAGGCTTGAGTCGATTGTTAAAGACGTTATAGCAGCGCATTTGGAAAACAGTGATGTGATCGGTCAAAGTCAGCATGGATTTATGGAGGGGAAATCATGCTTGTCTAATCTTCTGGAATTTTTTGAGGACGTAACAAGTAGAATGGATAAGAGGCATCCAGTGGATGTGGTGTATCTGGACTTTCAAAAAGCCTTTGACAAGTCCCTCACGAGAGAATAGTGTGTAAAATTAGAGCACATGATATTGGGGGTAGGGTATTGATATTGATAGAGGACTGGTTGGCAGACAGGAAGCAAAGTTTAGGAATTAACGGGTCCTTTTCAGAATGGCAGGCAGTGACTTGTGGGGTGTCGCAAGGCTCAGTGCTAGGTCCCACTATTTGCAATATAAATTAAGACAAGGGAATTAGACGGGAATTAAATGTGACATCTTCAAGTTTGTGGATAACAAAGCTGGGTGGCAGTGTGAGCTGCAATGAGGATGCTATGAGTCTGCAGGGTGACTTGGATAGGTTGGGTGAGTGGGCAGATGCCGTGTAATGTGGATAAATGTGAGGTTATCCACTTTGGTAGCAAGATCAGGAAGGCAGATTATTATCTGAATGGTGACAGATTAGGAAAAGGGGAGGTGCAATGAAACCTGGGCGTGCTTGTACATCAGTCACTGAAAGTAAACATGGAGGTGCAGCAGGCAGTAAAGAGAGCAAATGGCATGCTGGCCTTCATTGCGAGAGGATTTGAGTTTAGGAGCAAGGAGGTTTTACTGCAATTTTACAAGGCCCTGGTGAAACCACACCTGGAGTACTGTCTCCTAATTTAAGGTAGGACATTATTGCTATTGAGGGTGTGCAGCGTAGGTTCACCAGGTTAATTCCCGGATGGTGGGACTGACATATGATGAAAGAATGGGTCGAATGGGCTTGTATTCACTGGAATTTAGAAGGATGAGAGGGATCCCTATTGAACCATATAAAATTCTTAGAGGATTGGACAGGCTAAATGTTCCCAATGTTGTGGGAGTCTAGAACCAGGGGTCATATTTTAAGAATAGGGGTAGGCATTTAGGGCTGAGATGAGGAAAAACTTTTTTCACCCAGAAAGTTGTGAATCTGTGGAATTTTCTGCCTCAGAAGGCAGTGGAGACCAATTCACTGGATGTTTTCAAGAGTTAGATTTAGCTCTTAAGGCTAAAGGAATCAAGGGGTATGGGGAAAAAGCAGGAACGGGTACTGATTTTAGATGATCATCCATTATCATATTGAATGGTGGTGCTGGCTCGAAGGACTGAATGGCCTACTCCTGCACCTATTTTTCTATGTTTCTATGTACTGAAGGTCCAGCTTATTGTTGCGTGCTACCCAGTTAGCGGAAAGACAACACGTGATTACAATCGAGCCATCCACAGTGTATAGATACATCATAATGGGAATAACATTTAATGCAAGATATTCCCAGTAAAGTCCGATTAAAGATAGCCCGCGGGTCTCCTGTGATGTAGATGGAAGGTCAGGACTGCTCTCCAGCTGGTGAAAGGATGGTTCAGTCGCCTGAAAACAACCGGAAGAAAGGGTCCCTGAATCTGGAGGTGTGCGTTTCACACTTCTGTACCTCTTTCTGCCAGAGGGGAGAAGACGGAGTGACCGGGGTGACACTCATCCTTGATTATGCTGCTGGCCTTGCCGAGGCAGCGTGAGGTGTAGACGGAGTCAATGGAAGGGAGGTTGGTTTGTGCGATGGTCTGGGCTGCGTCCACAACTCTCTGGAATTTCTTGCGTTCTTGAATGGAGCTGTTCCCAAACCATGCTGTAATGCATCCCGATAAAATGCGATAGTTCACATCATGGGTTCCTGCCACTGATGGAGGTGGAGGCCGGATCTCTGGATCTTTCAAGAGAGAGCTAGATAGGGCTCTTAAAGATATCGGTCAGGGGATATGAGGAGAAGGCAGGAGCGGGGTACTGATTGGGGATGATCAGTCCTGATCACATTGAATGGCGGTGCTAGCTCGAAGGGCCGAATGACCTACTCCTGCACCTATTGACAATTCACCTTAAACCTATGCCCTCTGGTTCTCGATTCTACAACTCTGGACAAGGTAGTGAGGTGGACCCGGTGAGCCGAGGGGCCTGTTTCCGCGCTGTATCTCTAAACTAAACTAAGCTTCAATAGTAGGTGGCAGACAAAAATGCTGGTGAAACGCAGCGGGTGTGGCAGCATCTATGGAGCGAAGGAAATAGGCAACGTTTCGGGCCGAAACCCTTCTTCAGACTTCAATAATGTTTTATTGTTAATGTTTTGTGTCATTCCTAACTGTCATGGTATGTCATATTGTCACTTGCGGGCGGAGCACCAAGGCAAATTCCTTGTATGTGAATACTCGGTCAATAATCCTTTTCATTCCTTCATGAACATAACATTAGCTTCACTCAATGTGGGGAAAGTGCGGGGACGTGTACTTTAAGATAGACTATTATCCAGATGGAGACATACATCAAATGATGGAGTAGAGAGGGTTCTATTCTGGAGATGTAGAAAATGGAGAAATTGTTGCAACAGTACAGGGTGTTGGTCAGTCGGTCGTTCTGTACCCGGAGTGCTGGGTACCCTAGGGTCACGCGGCCACCTCCGTGGATGAGAGAGCTGACCCCAGACAAATGGAGTCAGAAACCGGATCTGTATTCCTTGGAGCTCCGGAGGTTTAGGTGTGAACACAATGAAACTGTTGAGATGTTTTCACAACTGGCAGAGTCTCAAGAAAGGGTTTGGGTCAGTTAAATCTGAGATGTGTAGGGGTTGAGGGCGGCACGGGTGGCGCAGTGCTAGAGTTACAGCGCCATTTTCTCGGCTATCACTAAATGGGCTCCATGACATTTTTCACTGATGGACCATTATAGCCGGTGTGTCATGGATCTTGATGGAAATGTGGAGAAATCTAGTCCAACTCAGGGCAAGCCCAAGATAGGGGTGGCACGATGATGCAGTGGTAGAGTTACTGCCGCACAGTTTGTACGTGACCCTGTGTGGGCTTCCCGGGTGCTCCGGTTTTCTCCCACACTCGTGAAGATGTACAGATTTGTAGGTTGGGCTTCGGTCAAATTGTAAATTGTCCCAAGTGTGTGGGACAGTGTTAGTATACGGGGTGATCGCTGGTCGGCGCGGACTCGTTGGGCCGAAGAGCCTGTTTCCACGCTGTATCTCTAAAGTCTAAAGTCACCTCTCCATTTTCTCCACAGAGATGCTGCCTGACCGGCTGATTACTCCAGCATTCTGTGTCTATCAAGGTAGGTGAACGTTGTCAGATGGAATGAAAGTGTCTCACCAAGTGAGTAACAGAATCAGACACAATGAATCATGAAGGGAATATGTTTTTATTGCATTACAAGCGCAAAGCGAGTTATTCTCGAGTTTACAATCTTGGTGACACACCCCATCACCAATTGTTCAACACAGACGTATGTTTACAAAGTGTCATTTGAGTCGGAAAATAAACCCCTGCAATAGCATTGAATAAATGGTCAAACTGGGAGAAGAGGCAGACTGCGTGCATCAGTGAGGTCCATGATGAATAGAAATGGGCCAAATGTGGTCTCCGCTCTCTACACAACACCTTGTGAGAGGGGGGAAGGCAATCTGTTCTACAATCCCTGTAGGAGCAATAGGGCTGGAATAGCGACAGTAAAGATGGAAACAGCTCGACGCCCATCTGAAGGGCAAGCAAAGTGTTCCAATAGCTTGAACAAAACATTCAGCGGTGAGCCCCCTTCTGACATCCCCTTACGCTTACTTGCTTTAGTTCCCCCACACCCAATTCCTGGAAGAAACACCATTCTTCTCTCGAAATGTTTTAAAACACCCCCCAAAAGTGTCAGTTTATTAGGCTATTAATTGTCACACGCTTCACTTGAATATCCCCGTTGATCCAAAATTCTTCCAGCATATCCTTTTCACTGTGGTTTGGAAACTGCAGTGTGGTTTTATTACATACGACAATCTCAAAGTTGTCTGCGTTGAACGTAATGAGGACCTATCAAAGAAATAAACGGGAAACAAAAGGTCAGGAATTTGACAGGATTCACAAAGTGGAGAGAGAGACACTAAATGCTGGAGTAACTCAGCAGATCAGGCAGCATCTCTGGAGAGAAGGAATGGGTGACGTTTTGGGTCGAGACTGAGAGTCAAGGGAAAGGGAAACAAGAGATATAGACAGTGATATAGAGAGTTATAGAATACACGAATGAAAGATATGCAAGCAAGATATGATTATCATTGTCGATATCCCTAATTTCCCTTTCCCGTGACTTTCCGTCTGAAGAAGGGTCTCACCCCAAAACGTCACCCATTCCTTTTCTCCAGAGATTTTGCCTATCCCGCTGAGTTACTCAAACTTTCTGTGTCTATCTGTAGGTTCCTTCATGTTCAGGAGGCATCAAACCCTAATTCATTCTGTAACTCAACCCAAAAACTCCGTGCATTATTCCTCTTTACTTACTGACTTTAGACTTTAGAGATACAGTGCGGATACAGGCCCTTCGGCCCATGGATTCCCTGCCGACCAGCGATCATCCCATACACTAGATCTACCCGACATACACTAGAGATAATTTACTGGTTTTTTTTTACCGAAGCCAATTATTTTTTTTATTTTATTTATTTTTTTAATTTTATTTTATTAGAAGTACGGTAAATTACAATCCTACACAACACATATATCTTAATACATTTTTTGTACCGCTTCATTTTTTTTTAGAGCTTTAAGAAAAAGGTAGAAGTAAGGAAAGTAAAGAAAGTGCAAGAGAGTCGTGAAGTGCAAGAGTGTTGGGAAAAGAAAGCCCCTTAGGAAAGAAGTTAGAGAAGGAAGTAAAGTAAGAAAATAGACCCTAGAAAAGAAAGAAAAAGAAAATAGAAACAATCGCTCTATTATAACATTAAACTCCGCAGAAAGGGGACTACCAACCAAGTCTGTTTTTGTTGATTTACCTTCCGTTACCAGGTCCTGATACCACTTATTTATATATTTTTTTTTTTTTTAAATTACTATTGCACCTCATACTTGTAATAGGTCCAGAAACATAGACCACGTCTTTTGGAATTGGTCTGCTTTACCTGCTAGGGGGAATCTCATCTCTTCCAGATGTAATGTTTCAAACATATTTGATATCCACATTTTTATTGTTGGTGTCGGCGCATTTTTCCAGAATTTAAGTATAAGCTTTTTTCCCATTATTAGCCCGTAATTAAATAAATTCTTCTGAAACACGTTTAATTCAGGGTTACCTTCCGATATTCCGAAGATAATCCATTCTGGTTTTGGTACCAGTTTTATTTTGATCAATTTTGAAAAAATATCAAATATTTCATACCAGAATTTTTGGATTTTTTATACAAAAAAACAAAAGAGTGCGCTATGGTAGCTTCTTGACACAGGCATTTATCACAGATTGGTGAAACATTAGGGAAGATTTTATTTAATTTAGTTTTTGAATAATATAAACTATGTAATGTTTTAAATTGGATGAGCGTATGTCGTACGTTGATCGGACATTTATGCACCTGTAGTAAATGATTATCCCAGGTCTCTTTTGAGATTTTTCTATATTTTCCCATACACGAGATCTACCCGCCACGATTAACCTACAAACCTACAAAACGTCTTTGGAGTGTGGGAGGAAACCGGAGCGCCGGGAGAAAGCCCCTGCGGTCACAGGGGGAACGTTAAACTCCATACAGACAGCACGTGTTATCAGGATCGAACCTGGGTATTCGGCGCAGGTTTTCTCCAGGTGCTCCGGTTTCCTCGCACACTCCAAAGACGTGCAGGTTTGCAGGCTAATTGGCTTTGGTATAAGTCTGAATTGAACTTGTTGCACAGGATAGTATTAGTGTGCGGGGATCACTGGTTGGTGCGGACTAGGTGGGCTGTTTCCGCGCTGTGTCTCTAGAACTAAATCTAAATCACACTCACTCACCGTAAAATCTTCCTCTTTGACTAGGGGGTTTTCCTCAATCTGCTGCGTTTGCCAATGGGAGTTGATCAGGTTATTCAAGACAATCTTAGAGCCACTGTCAGAAAACCGTGGGTTAAAATGAATTGCTACGTTCGCAGCGTCCACTCCTAGCTCAATTGCAAATCTGAAATAAAGGATGATCAAAATAGACATGAGGAATGGCACATACTGGTTTCCAAAAATAAAGACACAAAGCCGGCACAGTAGTACAGCGGTATAGTTGCTGCCAGAGACCCGAGTTCGATCCCAACTACGGGTGCTGCCTGTACGGGATTTGCACATTCTCCCCGTGACCATGTGGATTTTCTCCGGGTGCTCTGGTTTCCTCCCACACTCCAACACATGCGGGGTTGCAGGTTAATTGGCTTTGGTAAATTTGTCAACTGTACCTAGTGTGTGTTGGATAGTGTTAGTGTGCGGGGATTGCTGGTTGGCTCAACTCGGTGGTCGGAAGGCCCTGTTTCCATGCTGTATCTCTAAAGTCTAAAGTGCTGGATTAACTCAGCAGGTCAGGTAACATCTCAGGACGACATAAATAGGCGGAATTTCAGGTCAGGACCTTTCTTCGGGATGAATGGAGGGGGGGGGGGGGGGGAATGTGGAAGAGATAAAAATAGAAACATGGAGAGAATTTGAGATATTTTTCTCTCTCAAAGAGAGATTCAACAACATTGTGATAAAGTCCTGGAAACGTACAGCACCAAAACAGGCCCTTCGGCCCAACGAGTCCATGCTGACCATCAAGTACCTGTTAATCCTACACCAATTCCATTTTATTCTGCAGAAACAAAAAACTGTAGATGCTGGAAAACTAGATGCTGACTTAAACTAGATAGTTTAAGATAGACACAAAGTGCTGGAGTAACTCTGCAGGTCAGGCGGCATCTCTGGAGAAAAAGGATGAGTGACGTTTCGGGTCGGGACCGTTCTTCATACTGAAGGTAGGGGGAGGAGAAGAAATAGAGGTAAGAAAAGACCAAGACAAAGCAGGGCCAGTAACACATTACCTCATGTGTAGGAAGGGACTGCAGATGCTGGTTTAAACCGAAGAAAGACACAAAAAGGCTGGAGTAACTCAGCAGGACGGGCAGTATCTCTGGAGAGAAGGAATGGGTGACTTTTCGGGTCGAGGTTCTTCTTCAAACTAATATACAATACATATAAGGGTGTTTCCGTAACTATAGGGATCCAACCTGTGACATGGAAGGCCAAATTTGAAAGTCATTAAATCTAAATGAAATACCACAGGATAAAAAATTGGCCTGCCTATGATACGTTTGAGCTAATTTGTGATCAAAATCGAAATTTAATACTTTCAAAATTTGGGGGGGGGAAACAAGAAATCTTTTAAAATAAAAAACATATAAGACACTTACTGATTTTGAAGCTCCATTACAAAATGGCAGCACCTAACTCACCACGAGGCCCATAGTTCCCGCCAGGGTCATTATAATCGCGTTGGTTGATTTAAAAAAAAATTGTGACATGCAACAAAATCCCGTTATAGCGTCATCAATAGCATTCGCGACTATGGAGACGCTAAAATAGGTGAACTAACTAGATTTTTATTTCATGATTTTTAGTTCCATTCATTATTAACTATCTCAATGGAAAGCTTAAACTCAAAATATCTAAACTTCCTGTCTGCGCTTTATATTGATTTTAGAAAAAACGCTACTCTTTATCGCTGAGATATTTGGCCATCTTACTCACAGTCCACCTCGAGTCAGCCCCGAGGATTTTTCCCATCGATGAAAAATAAAAAAGTTATGAGTGTTTAAAAAAGCTTGAGATCAGCTGATTGGTCCTCTCGTGTCAATCACCGGGATGAAGGTAATGCCCCCTCCGGGGGTGGGGGTGGGCAAGACTATAAAACCCCGGATGCCTGGACATGAGTCAGTCACTCTGCAAGATCGCGAGGGAGAAGCCACGACTGTCATTCTAAGCTGTGAATCAACTGAACTGTGAGTCTGCAATGTACTTGCAATAAATGATTTGTCAGCCCTTAATGACAGCCATGAGTTGCTTGGCCTGTTGCCCTGGCTGTGCTTGAAAGTGCAATGCTTAATTGGTAATGAAATGACAATGCCATGAGTTGTTTGGCCGGCTGCCCTGCCTGTGCTTAAAACTGCAATGCTTTATTAGGCCCGACTGTGTTTGGAAGGAATAAATGCTTTATTAGGTCCGACTGTGTTTAGTTCATAAGTCCCGCTCATTTCGTGACTTCTGCTTAGTGGACAGGTCGCGCTGATTGCGTAATTTCCGGAAAGTGCAGAGGTCACGCTGATTGCGGAAGTGTAGCTGACTGCGGAAGCCCCACAGTGGAGAGGCCGCGCTCAGCCGTGTGAATAGATTCAAGAACGTTTACTGTCATATATATGGCGTGTTAGTCCGTGTTTGTGAGTGTGAGTGTGTATGTGTGTGAGTATGAGTGTGTGTGTGTATGTAAGTGTGAGTGTGTATGTGAGTGCGTATGTGTGTGTGAGTGTATGTGTTAGTCTGTGTGTGTGTGAGTGTATTTGTGTGTGTGAGTGTGTGTGTGTGTGTGTGTATGAGTGTGTGTGTGTGAAAGGTGGAGGGTATGTGTTTACGTGTGAGTCTGTGTGTGTGTGAGTGTGTGTGTATATTGGAATTGGTGGAGAGGTGGAATATTGCGTTGGGGGACCACCCCTCCCGTGCGAAACTGGGACCCAACCGGCCCCACTAGTAAACAGTAAAAAAAGAAACAATAAATATAAAAATAGTTACTCTGCTTTTAGTTCACACATGACCAAATTGACACTGATACTCGTGTCTGCTGCAAAAACGTGTGGCATCAGAAACCCAGATAAATAATAAAAATCATAAGCATCATCTGAATTTGGCTTTTATTGAGTTATATAATTGAAAAATTAATGTTATCTTTCTGGTATAAATGAGCCTAGGGATTTGATGAAACCTGCTTGAAAAATGTCACAAAAAAGGCAAGAAAACACAGGGACATCTAATTTTTTTCTTTGTAAAACAGATTTATTTATTTTTGCTTCATCTCATTATTTTGGCTATACAGCATGACCTATACTACTTAAAATACAGGATATGAAACAATGGGAATATTGCATAAAAAACAGAAAAATATCCTGGAGGTTTGGAGACCTTCAGTTTCACTACTGAGTGTTGTATTTATGGAAGCACCCATATATATAGGTGAGTGTGCGTGTGTGTGAGTGTAAACAGTGGGTAATAACAGGACAACCACAATCTTTTCTTACCTGGCTGTATCTGATTTAACTCTTCCTTCAACTTCGACAGAGTCACCATGCTTAATTTTGAGACCAGTCAGGTGAAATAACTGAGGGGGCAAGAAAAAGCTTCCTGAGTCGACAATATTAGAAGGCGAATATTAGGTGCAATGACTGGTAGAGCTGATGCCTCACAGTACCTGAGATCCCAGGTTCGATCCTGACCTCGGGTGCTGTCTGCAAGGAGTTTGCACGTTCTCCCTGCGCCCACGTGGGTTTCCACCGGACGCACCGGTTTCCTCCCACATCCCAAAGACCACGCGGGTTTGTAGCTTATTTGGCCTTCGGTAAATTGGCCCTAGTGGGCAGGGAGTGAGTGACAAAGTGGGAGAACGTAGAACTAGTGCGAACGGGTCAGTGCGGACTCGGTGGGCCGAAGGGCCTGTTTCCACGTTGTATCTCTAAACTAAACTGAACATTAAAGGATGTAGGAAGGAACTACAGATGCTGGTTTACACCGAAGATAAACACAAAATACTGGACAGGCAGCATGTGTGGAGAAAAGGGATGGGAACAGCACCTCATATTTCACTTGGGCAGCTTACACCCCAGCGGTTAACATCAATTTCTCTAACATCAAGTAACCCTTGCTCTCCCTCTCTCTCCGTCCCTCCCCCACCCTAGTTCTCCGACTGGTTCCACTGTCCTCCTGCTTAATGTTACTGTTTGTTTGCCTCCTTGTCACCTTCTCTTCAGCCAACAATGAGCCATTCCACATCTCCTTAGTACAGGTATTGTCTGTTTTGATCTGTCCTTTTCACACCTTACGCTTCCATATCTCTCGACCCCCTCCCCCTGAATATCAGTCTGAAGAAGGGCCTCGACCAGAATCGTCACCCATTCCTTCTCGCCAGAGCTGCCGCTCGACCCGCTGAGTTACTCCAGCTTTTTGTGTCTGTCTTCGATGTAAACCGGCATCTGCAGTTCCTTCCTAAACAAAAATAAACTGGGTTTAAGAAGGAACTGCAGATGCTGGAGAATCGAAGGTTACACAAAAAAGCTGGAGAAACTCAGCGGGTGCAGCAGCATCTATGGAGCGAAGGAAATAGGCAACGTTTCGGGCCGAAACCCTTCTTCAGACGGAAAAAATAATAAACTGGTGCTTACTAGCGGGTAGCCTCATCATTGGCCGAATTACCCACCACAGGTTAAGATCATAAGTGCTAGTGTAAGGGGTGATCGCTGGTCGGCACGGATTCGGCGGAACAAAAGGCTTGTTTCCGTGCTGTATCTCGAAAGACTAAAGTCATAATAAGATCATAAGTGAAAGGAGTTAAATACGGCTATTCGGCCCATCAGGTCCACTCCGACATTCAATCATGGCTGATCTATCTCACCCTCTTAACCCCATTCTCCTGCTTTCTCCCCGTCACCTCTGGTGGTGAATGATAGGCACCGGCTGGTGAGAGATCAGTACTCACGCTTATTCTTCTCTCCGTGTTCTGCATTCTTCTTGTATCTCACAGGCGCAGTCAGCTCGTTGAAACAAAGCGAGGACAACATGCCTGGTCTCCACAACCCTGGTTTATAAAGGCAATCTCGCCCAGCCTGGTCGCCACTCAGGATCGGTCCCAACAATGCCTCACCCCTACACCTCCCCTTTGGAGCTCGCAGCCAATGCAAGAGCGTGATAGGCACCCGTGCAGCATCCCACTGGAAGCTGGCAAGGAGACAGGGGAGTGATTGAGAGATGCAGGTGAAGTTGTCAGAAAACAAACCTTGGGCGGGGAAGATTTGTTTAGACAATGTGTCCTTACACTTTCACACTGGGAGAGTTGCTGGATTGGGAAGACGTTTGTTTACCACACATTATATGGCAATTGATGCGCATGAACAAATAGATCCTTCTCTACTCCACCATTTGATGTTTGTCTACATCTGGATAATAGTCTGTCTAAAAGTGCACGTCCCTGCATTTCCCCCACATTGAGTGAAGCTAATGTTATGTTCATCGCTCAGCTTTTTTAAGTTCCAGGCTCAATGTCACAGTCAGTTGTCGATTGTCCTGGGCTCACAATGGTTGGAAACGTCTGCACTGATTTAGTTTCATAAGATCATAAGTGATAAGGTCATAAGTGATATGAGCAGAATTAGGCCATTCGGCCCATCAAGTCTACTCCGCCATTCAACCATGGCTGATGTATCTTTCCTTCCAGCGATGTAAATGGTAGGTCAGGACTGCTCTGCAGCTGGTGAAAGGATGGTTTCTGACAACAGCCGGGGAGAAAGGGTCTTATCTAAATGGTGGCCGATTGGGATATTATCTAAATGGTGGTCGATTGGGAAAGGGGGAGATGCAGCGAGACCTGGGTGTCATGGTACACCAGTCATTGAAGGTAGGCATGCAGGTGCAGCAGGCAGTAAAGAAAGCGAATGGTATGTTAGCTTTCATTGCAAAAGGATTTGAGTATAGGAGCAGGAAGGTTCTACTGCAGTTGTACAGGGTCTTGGTGAGACCACACCTGGAGTATTGCGTACAGTTTTGGTCTCCAAATCTGAGGAAGGAAATTATTGCCATAGAGGGAGTGCAGAGACGGTTGGACAGGCTAGATGCAGGAAGGTTGTTCCCGATGTTAGGGAAGTCCAGGACAAGGCGTCACAGCTTAAGGATAAGGGGGAAATCCTTTAAAACCGAGATGAGAAGAACTTTTTTCACACAGAGAGTGGTGAATCTCTGGAACTCTCTGCCACAGAGGGTAGTTGAGGCCAGTTCATTGGCTATATTTAAGAGGGAGTTAGATGTGGCCCTTGTGGCTAAGGGGATCAGGGGGTATGGAGAGAAGGCAGGTACGGGATACTGAGTTGGATGATCAGCCATGATCATATTGAATGGCGGTGCAGGCTCGAAGGGCCGAATGGCCTACTCCTGCACCTAATTTCTATGTTTCTATGTCCCTGAATCTGGAGGAGTGCGTTTTCACACTTACGTACCTCTTTCCTGATGGGAGAGGGGAGAAGAGGGAGTGACCAGGATGAGACTGGTCCTTGATTATGCTGCTGGCCGGGGCAGCATGAAGTATTGAGTCAATGGAAGGGAGGTTGGTTTGTGTGATGGTCTGGGCTGCGTCCACAACTCTCTGGAATTTCTTGCGTTCTTAAATGGAGCTGTTCCCAAACCATGCTGTAATGCATCCCGATAAAATGCGATAGTTCACATCATGGGTTCCTGCCACTGAGAGTGGGGTCTTCACTGGTGAAGCTGATGGTTTTGCTGATGGGATATCACCCCGTGTTATGACTCGAGCTGCAAGAAAGAATGTTCTGTTTGGGACATATGACAATAAAACACTTTTTAGTTTAGTTTATAGATAAGCACGGAAATAGTCCCTTTGGCCCACCAAGTCCGCGGTGACCAGCAATCCCCAGACAATAACACTATCCTACACAACGGATGATTTTACTTCGGAGTCACGTGAGTAACTACGTGAAGAGCCCGCTCAGCACGTATGCGCGCGGCATTGCGTTCAGCAGTGCAACAGTGGCCGCAGCGGAAGTCGGGCGCTCCCGCTGCAGTTTAAAAGACGGACTGTCAGGTAAGTTAAACTGAGGTCGGCTTTACTTCTGAAAGGAGAGCCTTCTGATTTCTGTTTTCAGAATGAGCAAAGAGATCTGTCCCCCGCTCGACTCCAACGGAGGAGCATTCCATCTGTGGGGGGCAGCAACAGGCGGTAGGACCGCTTATCGGGTGCTCTGCCATCCCCGACACCGTGCCGAGCGCAGTCCCGCTAGCGCCTGAGCAGCGGGCTGGATGTAAAGCCACCAGAAAGAGCATCCGGCCGGTAATTTCCGACTCGTCGGACGGGGACGTCTCACCACCCGCACGGGGGAGAGACAGTCGCATGGAGCGGCTCCTGGAGCAGGTGCTCCAGCGAGACTCGCTGCGTTAGGGGCAGTCTCGCAGGGGGAGTTCAGGCACTCCCTCCACAGTGCCGTGCACTGGCCATCGCTTCCTTCAGCCATCACATAATTTGCTCGTTCTGTGGACAATACGGAGATGACCACTAACCAACTCTCGCGCTGTTGTGCAACACGCAGTTCGAGATAAATAACCTCCGTAAAGAAATGATAAGACCTGCCCTAAATCCAAAATTCGCGGGGTTGTGCAAAACCCCAGCCACTGAGCCAGACACACTGCTCTTTGGCAAAAAGCTCACGAAAAAAGTAAAGGATATGGAAGAGGCCTCTAAAAAACTTTCGGTCTCATGAGGGCAGGCCCCGGGATGAGCAAACCCAAAACAACAATACCCAAGCGGCAGCACCCCATCGCGTCCACCAGTTGACGTCTACCATATGGGACTGGTGAAAGCTCGGGGTCCGCATATCACCACCTGAAGTCTTTTTTAGACCAAGGCCCAGAGCGGACCCCATGGGAAATGCGCCACCCCCAAACATCACCGCCACGTCAGACAACGCGCAAGACTCGCTGGTCTGGGAAGAGACAGAAGAAACACCCGTAACCATGGAAGTAGGTGGGTCTGGTTCCTACCAGCATATAGAAAGTAGGGGCTCAATACTAACAGGGGGGGAGATTACACCTGTTTAAGGAAGCATGGGAGTCTATCACGAGTGACAAGTATATACTCAATAGCATTAGTGGATACAAAATACAATTTATACTAGAAAAATTGCCACCAGTTCAACATTCACCCCAGAGGGTCTTTTCCCTCTCAGTTAAAGAGAAACGAGAGGGACAAGCTGAACTGGTGAGAATAATCACAAAGGGTATCATGGGAACAAAACAAAACATGAACTCTTGGAATTTGTGTCAAATATATTCACTAAAACTAAAAAAGATGGTGGGTGTCGCATCATCATTGACTTAACTTCACTAAATATGTTTGTTAAGTATGTACGTTTCAAAATGGAAACGTTTGTTACTGCCAAACAACTGATTTCCAAAGGATACTTTATGGCAAGCATTGACCTCAAAGATGCATACTATTCAGTACCCATTCACAAGGATCATCGCAGATACCTGAAATTTACCTGGATGGGGCAGCAATGGCAGTTTAAAGCATTACCCGATGGATTAACATCAGCCCCAAGATTATTCACCAAGATACTAAAACCAGCCCTGGCAATATTAAGAAGACAAAAACATATGGTCATGGCATATCTTGATGATCTCTTAATAGCAGGCAAGACCATGGAATTAGCATATCGGCTGGGTCAACTACCAAACAGTTGTTCGAAACCTTGGGATTTGTCTTACATCCAGATAAATCTAAGTTGAAGCCATCCACAACCATGGACTACTTGGGCTTCACAATTAACTCAGCCCACATGTCTGTGACTTTGCCAAAAGACAAAACAACTGAATTGGCACAATCATGCAATAATTTAATGGTCAACGAGCGACCAACTATTCGACAAGTAGCAAGAGTAATTGGGGAAATGGTAGCAGCATTTCCGGCTACACAATTTGGACCTTTGCACTATCAAAACTTACAAAGAGCAAAGGTACAGGCAGTAAAACGACATGCAGGTCATTATGATCGTATCATGAAATTACCCACTGAAGCAATATCAGAACTACAGTGGTGGGCAGAAAATGTTTGGCATAGTTTTAGCCCTATCATCATCATTAACCCTACTTTAGTTATCCAAACAGATGCCAGTGCTCAAGGCTGGGGAGCAACTAACTCCATATCCAGCACAGGTGGTAGATGGACTAACCTAGAGTCATCATTACTACTTATACTGGGCATTAACTATCTAGAGATGGTGGGTGCCTTTTATGGTTTAAAAGCATATGCATCCAATATGCATCACTTGCATGTACGGTTACAAATAGACAATACTACGGTGGTGGCCTACATTAACCATATGGGCGGCATAAAATCAATATCATGCAACAAATTGGTCAACACAATTTGGCAATGGTGTGTCGAAAGACATATTTGGCTATCAGCAACTTACCTGCCAGGTAAGCTAAATACAGTGGCAGACACCAGGTCACGCAAATTTAATGACAACGCCGAATGGATGTTAAACCCCAAAGTGTTTGCAAAGATTATTAAGCAATATGGCACGCCAGATATCGACTTATTTGCATCAAGGCTAAATCACCAGGTACCTTGGGAACCAGACCCTGACGCAGCAGCGGTAGATGCGTTCGCGCTGGATTGGGGAAATGTCTTCTTCTATGCATTTCCTCCCTTCTGCCTCATCAGCCGTGTACTACGCAAAATACAAATGGACTCTGCTTCAGGTATTTTGATAGTACCCGACTGGCCTACACAGCCATGGTTCCCATTACTTCATGACATCCCTCCGAATATCCACAAGAAAACAGTACTTGTCCAGCATCAAAAGGTGGGAGAAGTACTGCTTGGATACAGCGACCACCTACTCAACCGCTACAGTTATCAACGTACTGGAATTCCTGGCGAACCTTCACCACGATGAAGGACTCAGCTACAGTGCCATAAACACAGCTAGAAGTGCCCTGTCTGTCTATTTAAAACAAGCTCCAGGACAACAGGCCATGGGGTCCCACCCACTGGTGGTCAAACTAATGAAGGGTATTTACAACTTTAACCCCTCTAGAACAAAGTACACCCATATATGGGATGTCAGTGTGGTCCTGACATGCCTCAGGGGATGGCCACCAGCCAGATCCCTCAACCTGGAACAATCTACGCTTAAAACACTCATGTTGATGGCACTTGTATCTGCACAGAGGGTCCAGTCACTACACCTATTGCGACTGGACAACATGATCACAGCTCCAGACCAGATCTTTCATTATCCAGGGACTGATCAAACAGAGCAGACCAGGAACACCTAATCCAGTCGTGGAATTCCGGGCTTACCCGCCAGAACCACGGTTATGTGCCATGACCCACCTACTGTCCTACATAGACACAACCAAAAATATTCGAGCGAGTGAAAAAGCCTTATGGGTCAGTCATAAAAAACCTTATGATCGGGTGACGAGCCAAGCCATTTCGAGATGGTTCAAGCAGGTGCTAAAAGCTGCTGGGATAAGCACTAACATGTACAAATCTCACTCCACCAGGGCAGCATCCACGTCGACGGCCAAAGAATGAACGTGCCTATAGACCACATCCTGGCTACAGCAGGATGTTGGGGGGGAAAGAACGTTCAGAACTTTTTATAATAAGCCGTTGGCAAAACCTGCTTTATTTGCAGAAAAAAATTTACAGACTGCAAATATTTAATTTAAGCCCAGGGGAGCAATTTAATTTCGTTGTTGTCATTGTTAAAAAATACCGTTGTGTTTTTCTACAAACAGATTCATTGGTTGATTACGATAACACACTTCCTCCCTCAAGGACTTTGGCAGTGAGTGAAGTAAGAACTGTTACACGGTTTGAAATCACAGAGCTTTAAAATCTTCACGTAGTCACTCACGTGACTCCGAAGGAAAATAGTAAAATTAAACGAGAACTTACCAGTTTGAAGTTTGATCTGTATTTTATGAGGAGTTACGATGAGGGATTACGTGCCCTCCGCTCCCACCTTCAATAATATGGGTCAAACTGATAACTGATGTCTCTTTTTCTTTAATATGTTTATTTCAATAACTGTATCTATCTGTGATTCCACACCGCTGCTTTGAAGTATGCCGCACATGCGTGCTGAGCGGGCTCTTCACGTAATCCCTCATCGTAACTCCTCATAAAATACAGATCAAACTTCAAACCGGTAAGTTCTCGTTTAATCTTACTATTTTACAATTATACCAAGCCAGTTAACCTACAATCCTGCATGTCTTTGGAGTGTGGGGGGAAACTGGAGATTGCTGAGAAAACCCCGCAGGTCATGGGAAGAACATACAAACTCCATACAGACAGTACCCGTGGTCAGGATCGAACCGGGGTCTCTGGCACTGTAAGGGGGTGATGGGGAGAGGGGGAGAGAGAGAGGGGAGAGGGAGAGAGAGAGAGAGAGAGAAGGGGGGAGACGGGGGAGGTGGGATGAGAGAGAGGAGGGGAGAGAGAGGGTGCCTTTTTACTTCAAACCAAACAACCATTTGTAGGCAGTGCTTTTTTCCTCAAACTAACCATATTTTCATTTTCAAACCACATTATGGGTACTAACAGCTGTGGAGACATTTGTTCAGTGTTATTCAGAGCTCTGATTGAGGCACACCACTTGCAGAGACTGATTGAGGCACACCACTTCCTGGTTTTATAGTCCCTCCCCCTCCCTCCAGCAGGGGCAGCAGAGAGAATGGAGAATTTTGTAAAAACATTAATATCTCTGTCATTTTTAATCGACGAGAAAAATCCTCGGCACACATGCGGCGGAGGGGGGCTCTGAGCGAGGTGGCCAAAAATGACGGCCATAGGTGGCGGCGTTCTCTTGGAAATCGCAGCACAGAAGGTCAAAAGCGGTCAAGAGATTTAATAATATATAAGAAAGATAGATTGTGTGTTGTTTATCATTGTACCGTTGCTGACAAATTCATTTCACTTGCACTTTATGTGCAATGTGACGAATAAAACTGATTGATTGACTGATTGAAAGGTGTAGATGGTGATATAGAAAGATATGGAACAAATGAATGAAAGACATGCAAAAAAAAACGATGATGGGAACAGGCCATTGATAGCTGTTGGCTAGGTGAAAATGAGTTACAGACAATGAGACGACTTTGAAACTAGTACAAAGACATGGGTGGGGGAGGGTCGGAGAGAGAGGGGATGTATATGTTGTTTGATATTAATATGTCAAAAGTTGCTGGGTCAGTGAGTCACAATTGTTTTGTGGTGCCTGTAACATGCTGCCTGTGGAAGTCATAGAGTCATACAGAACGGAAACAGGCCCTTCAGCCCACACTGACCAACATGTCCCATCTGCACTAGTCCCACCTGCCCACGTTTGGCCCGAATCCCTCTAAACCTTTCCTATTCATTTAACTGTCAAAACGTCTATAAAATCCGATAGTTTTATAGTTTCTGCCTCAACTACATCCTCCGGAAGCTCGTTCCATATACCCACCACCCTCTGTGTGAAAATGGTGCACCTCAAATTCCAATTAAATCATTCCCCTCTCACTTTCAACAATGTCCTGTGGTTCTTGATTCAAGGCTCTGTGAATCTGCCTCTATCTGTTCCCCTCGTGATTTTATACGCTGGTATAAGATCATCCCTCATCCTGCTATGGTCCAAAAAATACAGTCCCAGCCTGCCCAACCTCTCCCTATAGCCCAGGGCCACAGGTCCTGGCCATAGAGTTCAAATAACAATTTTCAACAAATAAAAAAGTTGAAATAACAAATTTGAAGAGGTATTTAGACCAACATGTGAAATGGGCAGGGAAGGAGGGATACAGAACATGTGCGGGCAGATGAGATTAGTTATTAGGGCAGCATGGTGGCACAACGGTAGAGCTGCTGCTTTACAGCGCCAAATACTGCTTAAGGGGTTGGACAGGCTAGATGCAGGAAGATTGTTCCCGATGTTGGGAAAGTCCAGAACAAGGGGTCACAGTTTAAGGATAAGGGGCAAATCTTTTAGGACCGAGATGAGGAAAACATATTTCACACAGAGAGTGGTGAATCTCTGGAATACTCTCCCACAGAAGGTAGTCGAGGCCAGTTCATTGACTATATTTAAGAGGGAGTTAGATGTGGTCCTTGTGGCTAAAGGGATCAGGGGGTATGGAGAGAAGGCAGGTACAGGATACTGAGTTGGATGATCAGCCATGATCATATTGAATGGCGGTGCAGGCTCGAAGGGCCGAATGGCCTACTACTGCACCTATTTTTTTATGTTTCTATGTTTCTAATACCAGGGTTCGATCCAGACCACGGGTGCTGTCTGTACGGAGTTTGTACGTTCTCCCCGTGACCTGCGTGAGATCTTCTGTTTCCTCCCACACTCCAAAGATGTACAGGTTTGTAGGTTAATTGGCCTGGTTTCGATGTGAAATTGTGCCCAGTGTGTGTAAAGTAGTGTTAATGTGCGGGGGATCGCTGGTCGGTGTGGACTCAGTGGGCCGAAGGGCCTGTTTATCCGCTGCATCTCTAAACTAAACTAAACTAACTTTAGTTGATGAAAAGACACAAAGTGTTGGAGTAACTCAGCTGACTGAATCAGTGTGAGGAAGGGTCCGACGTTGCCTATCCATGTTCTCCAGAGATCCTGACCCACTGAATTACTCCAGCACTTTGTGTCCTTTTGTCTATTAACCACCATCTACAGTCATTGTCCATAACGGACAAAACTTCCCTCCGCTATGGACCATTAACATATAAAACCTTGTCCCCTCGAGGCATGTTAATAGGGGAAACTGGGAACTGGATACACAAAGGCCAGAACTTTACAGGGAGAGAGAGAGACACATCTGCAGTCAGTGTGGACTGCAATGTAATAAACATTTGGAAGAAATAGTACCAGAGGGCTTTAAGAGAAAGATGAATAACAGCAACATTACAATGTGAGGAATTGTAGTCAGTCTGAAGAAGGGTTTCGGCCCGAAACGTCACCTATTTCCTTCGCTCCATAGATGCTGCTGCACCCGCTGAGTTTCTCCAGCATTTTTGTGTATCTTACAATGTGAGGAACTCCACACAGATCCATGTTAAACATGGTAATAAAAGGAACTGCAGATGCTGGTTTATACCAATGAATGAAACAAAATGTTGGAGTAATTCAGCGGGTCAGGCAGCATCTCTGAAGTAGGGTCTGGACCTGAAATGTCACCTATCCATGTTCTCTAGAGATGACGCCTGACCCGCTGAGTGACTTCACCAATCTGCGACTATCTTTCATGTTGAACTTGAACTCAGTGCTATCTGTAGCAATACATCAAGCTTCCATTATTATCTAAGTAGGAAGGAACTGCAGATGCTGCTTTAAACAAAAATAGACACAAAAAGCAGGAGCAACTCAGCAGGACAGACAGCATCACTAGAGAGAATTAATGGGTGAAGTTTCAGTTCTTCAATTATAATCTCTCCCAAAACACAAACACTAACGGCCCGTCGCTCCCTATCAAAGCTCATGAACAATGTCGGGGCAGAATGGTTTGCAGACGGACTCTGAACACGGATCCGGTTTCTGACTCCATTTGTCTGGGGTCAGCTCTCTCATACACGGAGGTGGCCTCGTGACCTTCTTCTGGACCGCCTCCAACACTGGCACATCTCTCCTTAAATGAAGGGAGGCCACTAAACCTATGCCCAGCACTCCGGGTACAGACCGACCAACACCCTGTACTGTTGCAACAATATCTCCATATTCCATGTCTCCAGTCCTCACTGTATCTGCCTGCTGATTGTATGGTCATTGATGCACAAGAACAAATAGATCCCTCTCTACTCCACCATTTGATGTTTGTCTACATCTGGATAATAGTCTGTCTAAAAGTACACGTCCCTGCATTTTCCCCACATTGAGTGAAGCTAATGTTATGTTCATCGCTCAGTTGTTGATTGTCCTGGGCTCACAATGGTTGGAAACTTCTGCACCGATTTTGGGCTGGGTTCCTGACACTGATCTCCCCCTTGCTGCCAGATATACTAGATGAATGTATGAATAGAAATTCAGTCAAACAACTTAACATCATATTTGTATAACACCCTTCTAAATATAGAAATCCCATTGTCAGAAGCAATTAGAAGAGACTGGGAAGAGGAACTAGGTCTAAAAATTCTAAAGACAGATGGGAAGAAAACCTTTTATATATACACAATTGTTCGATTAACGTTAGACATACGTTAGTTCAATTTAAAATACTGCATAGACTCTACTATTCAAAGTCTAAACTGAATAGGATCTTTCCAAATGTATCTCCTATTTGTGACAAATGTCTCCTTCAAGAAGCAACTTTAACACATTCCTTCACCTCTTGCATAAAATTACATAACTTTTGGAGAGGAATTTTTGAAATTCTCTCAAAAACACACTGGATCCTGACACGGAATTGATTATTCGAGCAACGTCAGAAGCCTGCTCTGAGCTATCAATATTTCAAAGACGTTTCCTCAATTATGGCCTGAAAAACGGCAAAAAAATGAATGCTCAAATTTTGGAAACATACATCTGCCCCTACTCTTAAAATGTGTATTACAAGCATGTCTGAGACGCTACATCTTGAAAATATTAGACTTGTCTTAGCAGAAAAACCAAAGCATTTTTCGAAGACATGGACACCATTCATTGATTTATTACAAGGATAGTATGGTGCAACACAATCTAATTACGGGTTGGGTGATGAGTGGGGAGGGATGCGAGGCAGGTATATCACCACCTTTTGTTATTCTTTCTGTTTTTATCTTTTTATTTCTCTACGTCTTCCTTATTTCTTTTACTTACTCACTCTTTGACTGCACCACTTTGGTAGTCTAGGGGTTCTATCCTTGAAGAAACAGTAACCCTAAGATTTTTGCCTCCATCACAGTGAGGAGGTGCCTGATGAATTCACTGTGGTGGATGTTAATTTGTGTTTATTGTGTGTTTTGTTGTTTATTATTACATGTATGGCTGCAGGCAACGACATTTCGCTCAGACCGAAAGGTCTGAATGACAAATAAAGGATCTAAGTCTAAGTCACATTCCACTTTTTCTCTCTCTTGCTTTTTCTCTCTTCTTTAATCTTAACTTTAGCTAAAAATTAAAATTGAAGCTGTACGATAATTGTATTATGTCATATGCCGCTGGTTATATTTTTGTACACTTGCTTCTAATAAATTGAAAAACAAAACAAAAACAAAAACAAAGATAGACACAAAAAGCAGAAGCAACTCAGCAGGACAGGCAGCATCACTGGGGAGAATTAATGGGTGAAGTTTCAGTTCTTCAATTATTATCTCACCCAAAACACAAACACAAATGGCCCGTCGCTCCCTGTCAAAGCTCATGAACAATGTCGGGGCAGAATGGTCATAGACGAAGACTGCAGACGTGGTTCGTAGACAAAAGGACACAAAGTGCTGGAGTAATTCAGCGCATCAGGAGCTCTGGAGAACATGGATAGGTGACGTCGGGACCCTTCCTCACACTGATTCAGTCAGCTGAGTTACTCCAACACTTTGTGTCCATTCATCAACAAAATTTATTTTAGTGATACAGCGCGAAAACAGTCCCTTTGGCCCACCGAGTCCGCGCCGACCAGCGATCCCCACACATTAACGCTATCCTATACATGCTAGCGACAATTGTACATTGATACCAAGCCAATTAAAACCTGTACGTCTTTGCAGTGTGGGGGGAAACCGAAGATCTCAGAGAAAACGCAGGCAGGTCACGGGGAGAACGTACAAACTCCGTACAAACAGCACCCGTGGTCTGGATCGAACCCTGGTATCAGGTGCTGTAAGGTGGCTCTGCTGCTGCACCACCGTGTTGTCCTAATAACTAATCCCATCTGCCTGCATATGTTCTGTATCCCTCCTTCCCTGCCCATTTCACATGCCTGTCTAAATACCTCTTCAAATTTGTTAACTTTGACAATAATTTTGTCACTTTTGAGAGAAACTGGGGAGGGTCTCATCAAAGAGGCCAGCGTGTCCTTCAATCCTGACTTCCGGTGCTGCCAGAGCCCTTCAATAGATGATAGCCTCAGAATTAAAGGGCGTTCTTTCAGAAAGGAGGTGAGGAAGAACTTCTTTAGTCAGAGGGTAGTTAATCTGTGGAACACATTGCCACAGACGGCTTTGGAGGCCAAGTCTGAGGATATTTTTAAGGCAGCGATAGACAAATTGCTGATTAGAGCAGGTGTCATGGGAGTGAGGCAGGAAAATGGGATTAGGAGGCAGAGATCAGCCATGATTGAATGGCGGAGTAGACTTGATGGGCCGAATGGCCTAATTCTATCCAAAACATGTGAACTGTCTGTGCGGAGTTTGCACGTCCCGTCCCCCCCCACCCACCTGTGACGGCCTGGGTTACCCCACACTCCTGGAGTGGGCTGCTGTAAGTGATCCTCCAGTGTCGGAGTCTGTTGGTGTTAATGGCCATGTTCGGTATAGTTTAGAGATACAGCGTGAAAACAGGCACTCCGGCCCACCAGATCCACGCCGACCAGCGATCACCAAACACTAGTTCTATCCTACGCACTAAAGGCAATTTACAGAAGCCAATTAACCTACAAACCTGCACCTCATTGGAGCATGGGAGGGAAATGGAAAACCCACGTGGAGAACATTAAAACTCCATACAGCAGGGAAATGTATAAGGGAAATGACTGGGGCAATGGGGCTGGAAACAGACGATGCATCTTTATTGTCATCTGACATCTATAAGATCACTAGCTTGCGTTGGACCTACATCCACTCTTGTGAAGGAAGGAACACCATTTGCGTTTGGCTCCATCTGGATAATAGTCTGTCTTAAAGTACACTTTTCCCACATTGAGTGAAGCTAATGTTATGTTCATGGCTCAGCTTTTTAAAGTTCCAGGGTCATTGTCACAGTCAGTTGTCAATTGTCCTGGGCTCACAATCGTTGCAAAGTTCTGCACTGATATAGTTTCATAAATTCATAAGTGATAAGGTAATAAGCGATAGCCCCATTCTCCTGCCTTCTCCCCATAACTCCTGACACCCATACTAATCAATAATCTATCAAACTCCACCTTAAAAATATTAATTGACGGCCTCCACAGCTGTCAGTGGCAATGAAATCCACAGATTCATCACCCTCTGGCTAAAGAAATTCCTCACCTCCCTACTAAAGGTATGTTTTTTTATTCTGAGTTTATTGTCACATGTATCTATGCATCCACTTTTTTAAGAAAGGTGTGAGAGAGAAAACGGGGAATTATAGACCAGTTAGCCTTACATTGGTAGTGGGGAAGATGCTTGAGTCGATTGTTAAAGACGTTATAGCAGCGCATTTGGAAAACAGTGATGTGATCGGTCAAAGTCAGCATGGATTTATGGAGGGGAAATCATGCTTGTCTAATCTTCTGGAATTTTTTGAGGACAGCGTGAGGTGTAGACGGAGTCAATGGAAGGGAGGTCGGTTTGTGTGATGGTCTGGGCTGCGTCCACAACTCTCTGGAATTTCTTGCGTTCTTGAATGGAGCTGTTCCCAAACCATGCTGTAATGCATCCCGATAAAATGCGATAGTTCACATCATGGGTTCCTGCCACTGATGGAGGTGGAGGCCGGATCTCTGGATCTTTCAAGAGAGAGCTAGATAGGGCTCTTAAAGATATCGGTCAGGGGATATGGGGAGAAGGCAGGAGCGGGGTACTGATTGGGGATGATCAGTCATGATCACATTGAATGGCGGTGCTAGCTCGATGGGCCGAATGACCTACTCCTGCACCTATTGACAATTCACCTTAAACCTATGCCCTCTAGTTCTCGATTCTACAACTCTGGACAAGGTAGTGAGGTGGACCCGGTGAGCCGAGGGGCCTGTTTCCGCGCTGTATCTCTAAACTAAACTAAGCTTCAATAGTAGGTGGCAGACAAAAATGCTGGTGAAACGCAGCGGGTGAGGCAGCATCTGTGGAGCGAAGGAAATAGGCAACGTTTCGGGCCGAAACCCTTCTTCAGACTTCAATAATGTTTTATTGTTAATGTTTTGTGTCATTCCTAACTGTCATGGTATGTCATATTGTCACTTGCGGGCGGAGCACCAAGGCAAATTCCTTGTATGTGAATACTTGGCCAATAAACCTTTTCATTCATTCATGAACATAACATTAGCTTCATTCAATGTGGGGAAAGTGCGGGGGCGTGCACTTTAAGATAGACTATTATCCAGATGGAGACAAACATCAAATGGTGGAGTAGAGAGGGTTCTATTCTGGAGATGTGGAAAATGGAGAAATTGTTGCAACAGTACAGAGTGTTGGTCAGTCGGTCGGTCTGTACCCGGAGTGCTGGGTACCCTAGGGTCACGAGGCCACCTCCGTGGATGAGAGAGCTGACCCCAGACAAATGGAGTCAGAAACCGGATCCGTGCTTGGAGCTCCGGATGCTATATTTAAGAGGGAGATAGATGTGGCCCTTGTGGCTAAGGGGATCAGGGGGTATGGAGAGAAGGCAGGTACGGGATACTGAGTTGGATGATCAGCCATGATCATATTGAATGGCGGTGCAGGCTCGAAGGGCCGAATGGCCTACTCCTGCACCTAATTTCTATGTTTCTATGTACAGATTTGTAGGTTAGGCTTCGGTCAAATTGTAAATTGTCCCAAGTGTGTGGGACAGTGTTAGTATACGGGTTGATCGCTGGTCGGCACGGACTCGTTGGGCCGAAGAGCCTGTTTCCACGCTGTATCTCTAAAGTCTAAAGTCACCTCTCCATTTTCTCCACAGAGATGCTGCCTGACCCGCTGATTACTCCAGCATTCGGTGTCTATCAAGGTAGGTGAACGTTGCCAGATGGAATGAAAGTGTCTCACCAAGTGAGTAACGGAATCAGACACAATGAATCATGAAGGGAATATGTTTTTATTGCATTACAAGCGCAAAGCGAGTTATTCTCGAGTTTACAATCTTGGTGACACACCCCATCACCAATTGTTCAACACAGACGTATGTTTACAAAGTGTCATCCCCCCCCCTCCATCCACAATCCCTCCAAATGCCAATCCGTCCAACAAGCCAACGGATTCCACATATTCAAATTAAGACCTTCAGGAAAAACAAATGATTCCTGGTGAAACCATCTTGCACAGTGCAATGACCAGTCACTGGAAGGACAAAGTCGTTTGGTGAGCAAGGCTGGTGTGGAGGGAATAGTTAGACTAGGGGCTGCATCAACGCCCCACACTGAATGGAGTAGATGCCCTGTCTGCCCTCTTCTCCCCAGGGCTGGAATAGTGACAGGACAGTAAAGATGGAAAAACAGTTCAACGCCAATTAGAAGGGCAAGCAAAGAGTTCCAATAGCTTGAACAAACCATTCATTGGTGAGCCCCCTTCTGACATCCCTTTATGTTTACTTGCTCTAGTTCCCAATTCCTGGAATAAAAACCATTCTTCCCTCGAAATGTTTTAAAAGACCCCTCAAAAATGTCAGAGGTAGGCAAAACTGCTGGAGAAACTCAGCGGGTGCAGCAGCATAGAGTTTCTCCAGCACTTTTGTCGCTGAGTTTCTCCAGCACTTTTGTCGCTGAGTTTCTCCAGCACTTTTGGCGATCTTCGATTTTCCAGCATCTGCAGTTTCTTCTTAAACCCCAAAAGTGTCAGTTTATTTGAAGGACCATCATTTGTTCAATTTCACGCTCTTCAGCTCAAGATCCCCCTTGATCGAAAGCATTTCAATTATATCCAAGCCACTGTGGTTTGGAAATGTCATTGTGGTTTCATCACATAGGATGATCTCAAAGTTTTCTTTGGTGAACTTAATGTGGACCTGTCAACACAATAAAGGGGAAACAAAAGGTCAGGAATTTGACAATTCACAAGAGCGAATGCAGGTCCAACGCAAGGTAAAGTGAATTTATAGAGGTGTACGAGAACCGGCTTGAAGTGTAATGTCAAAGATGGACACAAAATGCTGAAGAAGTGTCTCAACCCGATACGTTGCCTATTCCTTTTCTCCAGAGATGCTGCCTTACCCGCTGAGTTACTCCAGCTGATTGTGTCTTGCTCCAATACACCGACACAGAGATACAGCCAGTTCATAGACACAAAATGCTGGAGGAACTCAGCGGGATGGGCAGCATATCTGGAGAGAGGGAATGGGTGGCGTATCAGGTCAAGACCCTTCCTCAGACTGAGGGTCAGGGGAAAGGGGAATCAGAGATATAGACGGTGATGCAGAGAGATAAAGAACAATGAATGAAAGATACGCAAAAAAGTGACAACGATAAAGGAAACGGGCCATTGTTAGCTGTTTGTTGGGTGAGAACGAGAAGCTGCTGCGACTTGGGTGGGGGAGGGATGGAGAGAAGGGGAAAGCTGGGGTTACTAGAAGTTAAATAAATCAATATTTATATATTAACGGAGGAGGCCTAGGACAGAAACGTCAATATTTTACAGTGGAAAAATTGACCATTTTGGTGGTTTCTAAGAAAGGTAACATAGTGATTCAATTCAATTCAACTTTATTGTCATTGCACAAATACAAGCATAGGTACAACAAAATGCAGTTTAGCGTCTGGTCATAGTCATAGTGCAAGATAGTCCATATGGTGCCAGCGCATTAACCTGGCCCTCAACACCAGCAAAACCAAGGAACTGATTGTGGATTTTGGAAGGAGTAGGATGGGGACCCACAGCCCCGTTTATATTAACGGGTCGATGGTTGAAAGGGTCAAGAACTTCAAATTCCTGGGCGAGCACATCTTTGAAGATCTTTCCTGGTCCGAGAACACTAACGCAATTATCAAAAAAGCTCATCAGAAGTAAGAGAGAGTCTTCCTTGAGACCTCTACTTCCTGAGAAGATTACGGAGAGTCGGTTTGTCAAGGAGGACTCTCTCTAACTTCTACAGGTGCACAGTAGAGAGCATACTGACCGATTGCATCGTGGCTTGGTTCGGCAATTTGAGCGCCCTGGAGAGGAAAAGACTACAAAAAGTAGTAAACACTGCCCAGTCCATCGGCTATGACCTTCCCTCCATCGAGGGGATTTATCGCAGTCGCTGCCTCAAAAAGGCTGGCAGCATCATCAAAGACCCACACCATCCTGGCCACCCACTAATCTCCCTGCTACCTTCAAGTAGAAGGTACAGGAGCCTGAAGACTGCAACAACCAGGTTCAGGAATAGCTACTTCCCCACAGCCATCAGGCTATTAAACCTGGCTCAGACAAAACTCTGATTACTAATAACCACTTTCTGTTATTTGCACTTTACCAGTTTATTTATTCATGTGTGTATATATTTATATCATGGTACTAGACCAAGTGCAGACCCGTTGGGTCTGTTCCCCCAACGTCACACACTAACACCCCCCCCCCCCACACTCACGCTAATTACCCCCCTTGATATTATATTAATATTATTAATTTGCTCCTTTTACCCCATAAACACCCTATCTATTGACACATAGCCCCAAACTTGCAGTCATACCTAGAGAGGGGGAGGGGGGGGGGGAAGAGGGGGGGAGAGAGAAAAAGGGGGGGGGGAGAGACACAGAGAGAGGGGCAAGAGGGAAAGGGGGTTGGAGAGGAGGACAACAGGGAGGGTGGGTGAGGGAGGAAAGGTGGGGGAGGAGGGGAAAGAGAGAGGATGAGAGTGAGGGGGAGAGAGAGGGGGGTGCGGTGGGGTAGCAGGGAGGTGGGGGGAGAGAATGAGGAGAGGGTGTGGAGAGAAGGGGGTTTCGTGGAGGGAGGGAGGGAGGGTGGGTTTGAGAGGGGAGGGAGGGGAGAGAGTGATGGGGGAGGGAAGAGAGAAGAGAGGGGGGGGGAAGAGAAGTGGGGGGGGAGAAGAGGGGGGAGAGAGAGGGGGAGAGGGAGAGGGGGGGAGGAGGAGGAGGAGGAGGGGGAGGGGGGAGGAGAGGGGGGAGAGGAGAGGGGGAAAAGGGGTAGTAGAGAGAGGTTGTGCTGAGAGGGGAGGGGGAGAGGTGGGGAGCAGGGGAGGGGGGGGGAGGGTGGAGGGAAGGGGGCCACGGGGGTGTGTGGAGGGGAGGGGTTTTAGGGGAGGAATGGTGGGGGAGGGGGATGGAGGGAGAAAAAGAGAGGGGAGAGAGAGAGGGGGGGGAGAGGAGAGGGGAGAAAGGAGAGGGGTAGAGAGAGAGAGGGGGGGAGGAGAGGGGGGAGGGGGGGGAGGTGAGGGGGGCGGGGAGGAGGGGGGGAGAGGAGAGGAGAGGGGGGTAGAGGAAAGGGGGGGGGGAGGGGAGAACCTAAAAAACATTTTTTGAACCAAAAGAGAGACACATTCTGCAAGCATTGTAGAAGGGTGGAGGGAAGGGGGTAGGGGTGTGTGGAGGGGAGGGGGGGGGTTAGGGGAGGAATGGTGGGGGAGGGGATGGAGGGGAGAAAAAAGAGGGGGAGAGAGAGAGGGGGGGAGAGGAGAGGGGGGAGGAGGAGGAGAGGAGAGGAGAGGGGGAGAGGGAGGGAGAGGAGGGGGAAAGGGGGGGAGAGGAGAGGGGGGGAGAGGAGAGGGGGGGGACAGAGGAAAGGAGGAGGGGGGAGAACCTAAAAAATATTTTAGAACCAAAAGAGACCCATTCTGCAAGGATTGTAGAACCAAAAGAGACACTTTTTGCAAACATTTTAGAACCAATAGACACATTCTGCAAGCGTTTTAGAACCTCTAAGGGCACTTACATTTGAGTAAACATATGTTCAGTGTTATTCACAGCTCAGAGAAACGTGACCCTCTGCCTTCCTCCAGCTTGCAGAGACTGATTGAGGCACCCCACTTCCTGGTTTTATAGTCCCGCCCCCCTGCCGCCAGCGGGGGCAGCAGAGAGAATGGGGAATTTTGTAAAATCATTAATATCTCTGTCAGTTTTCATCGACAGGAAATATCCTCGGCACACATGTGGCGGAGGGGGGCTCTGAGCAAGGTGGCCAAAAATGACGGCCGTAGGTGGCGGCGTTCTCTCGGAGATCGCAGCACAGATGGCCAAAACCGGTCAAGAACAGAGTTTTAGTAATATAGATATGGACACATTTATCTGTTTTGTAGTAAATGCCTACTATTTTCTGTGTGCTTAAGCAAAGTATTTCATTGTCCTATACAAGGACACATGACAATAAACTCACTTGAACTTGAACTAGAAGTAAAAATAAAAATACAACATAAGCATACAATAAAAAATAAAAAATACTGGTTAACAATGTGTGGATTGTGGATAAATTAAAACTGGTACATAGGCAAATAACTGTATACAAATGGGAGAGTCTAAAGATAGCTAGCGACGGGCTCCGAGTTCAGCAGTGCAATGATGTTGTTGAAAAAGCTGTTCCTCAGGCTGCTTGTGCGAGACCTGAGGCCCCTGTACCGCCTTCCTGATGGGAGGAGGGCAAACAGTCCATGGTTAGGGTGAGAGGGGTCCATGATGATTTTCCCGGCCCGTCTCAGACACCGTTTTCGGTGGAGGGCATCCATGGCAGGGAGCGGGGCACCGATGATGTACTGAGCGGTTTTCACCACCCGTTGCAGTGCCTTCCTGTCCGCTACGGTGCAGCTGCTGTACCATACCGTGAAGCAGGTGGTCAGGATGCTTTCGATGGTACAGCGGTAAAGGTTGGTCAGGATCTGGGGGAACAGGTGAGCTTTCTTGAGCCTTCTCAGGAAGTAAAGGTGCTGCTGCGCCTTTTTGATCAGCTTGGTGGTATTGAGGGACCAGGACAGATCCTCCGAGATGTGTACCCCGAGGAATTTGTAGTTGGAGACGCGCTCCACCTCAGTCCCGTTTATATGGATGGGGGTATGTCTGCCACCTCTGTTCTTCCTGAAGTTAACAATAATTTCCTTCGTCTTCGTGGAGTTGAGGACGAGGTTATTGTTGGCACACCAGGCTGCCAGGTTCTGGACCTCCTCCCTATAGGCTGACTCGTCGTTGTCACTGATCAGCCCTACCACCGTGGTGTCGTCGGCAAACTTAATGATGGCGTTGGAGCCATACTTAGGGACGCAGTCATGGGTGAAGAGGGAGTAGAGGAGAGGACTGAGCACACAGTGTTATAGTGGAGGAGGTGAGGTTGGTGACCATAACAGACTGTGGTCTGTTGGTGAGGAAATCCAGTGTCCAATTGCAGAGGGAGGTGGTGATGCCAAGTCCGCTGAGTTTGGTGATCAAGCTAGTGGGGATGACAGTGTTAAAGGCGGAGCTGAAGTCGATGAACAACAACCTGATGTAGGTGTTATTGCTGTCCAGGTGGGTCAGGGCAGAGTGCAGGGCCGCAGATATGGCGTCCTCTGTAGACCTGTTGGTCCGGTAGGCAAACTGATGGGGATCCAGTGTGGGGGGGAGGCTAGCTTTGAGATGAGCCAAGATCAGCCGCTCGAAGCACTTTGCGATGACAGGGGTGAGTGCCACTGGGCGGAAGTCGTTGAGACTCCCTGAAGCTGACTGCTTGGGCATGTAGGGAGATGTGGAACAAATGAATGAGAGATATGCAAAAAAGTAACGCTGATAAAGGAGACAGGTCATTGTTGGCTGTGGCTCAGTGAGAACAAAATACATGGGTGGGTGAGGGTTGGAGAGAGAGGGAATGCTGGGATTACTTGAAGTTAGATAACTCAAATACCCCTGAGCTGTATGCTGCCCAAAGCAAAATTTGAGATGCTGCTCCTCCAATTTGTGCTGCCAGAGTGGGCAAAACGCAAATTGCAGGGACAACATCTCCAGAACTAAATCTAAATCTAAATCACACTCACCTTGAAATCTTCGTTACGTTGTAGGGTGTTTTTCTCGATCTGCTCAGCCCTCCACTTGTCGCTGACTAAGTTATTCAAGACAATCTTAGTTTCAATTGCAGTAAACCGTGGGTTAAAATGCAGTCCAATGTTCCACACGTCTATTCCTAGATTAATGGTAAATCTGAAACAAAGGATGAAACAAAGAAATAGACATGATGAAGTACACAGCGACACAGGCCCAGGCTCGATCCTGACTACGGGTGTTGTCCGTACGGGGTTTGCACGTTCTCCCCTTGACCTGCGTGGGTTTTCGCCGGGTGCTCCAGTTTCCTCCCACACTCCAAAGATGTGCGGGATTACAGGTTTGGTAAAAATTGTAAATTGTCCCTAGTGTGTGTTGGATAGTGTTAGTGTGCGGGGATTGCTGGTTGGCGCGGACTCAGTGATCGGAAGGGCCTGTTTCCAGGCTGTATCTCTGAAGTCTAATGTGTTGGCTTAACTCAGCAGGTCAGGTAACACCTCAGGACGACATAAATAGGCGGAAATTCGGGGACATTTCGGTAAACCTCAGAGACAGGATTGTGTCAAGACACAGATCTGGGGAAGGGTATAAAACAATTTCCGCATCATTGCAGGTCCCAAAGAGCACAGTGGCCTCCGTCATTCTTAAATGGAAGAACTTTGGAACCACCAGGACTTTTGTTAGAGCTGAGTAAAAGGCACATGACAGCCTGCTTGGAGTTTGGCAAAAGGCACCTAAAGGACTCTCAGACCATGAGAAACAAGATTCTCTGGTCTGATGAAACCAAGATTGAATACATAGGCCTGAATGCCAAGCGGCACGTCTGGAGGTAACCAGGCACCTACTGTGAGGCATGATGGTGGCAGCATCATACTGTGGGGATATGTTTCAGCGGCAAGAACTGGGTGACTAGTCATGATCGAGGGAAAGATGAACAGAGCAAAGTACAGAGAGATCCTTGATGAAAACCTGCTACAGAGCGTTCTGGACCACAGACTGGGGCGGAGGTTCACCTTCCAATAGGACATCGACCCTAAGCACACCATCAACACAACGCAGGAGTGGCTTTGTGACAAGTCTGGGTGGCAGTGTGAACTGTGAAGAGGATGTTAGGAGATTGCAGGATGACCTGGACAGGTTGAGTGAGTGGGCAGATGCGTGGCAGATGCAGTATAATATAGATAAGTGTGAGGTTATCCACTTTGGTGGCAAAAACAAGGGGGCAGATTATTATCCCAATGTGGTTAGGTTAGGTAAGGGGGAGGTACAGCGAGACCTGGGTGTCCTTGTACACCAGTCACTGAAAGTTGTCGTGCAGGTACAGCAGACAGTGAAGAAAGCTAATGGAATGTTGGCCTTCATAACAAGAGGATTTCAGTATAGGAGTAAAGAGGTTCTTCTGCAGTTGTATAGGGCTCTGGTGAGACCACATCTGGAGTATTGTGTACAGTTTTGGTCTCCTAATTTGAGGAAGGACATCCTTGTGATTGAGGCAGTGCAGCGTAGGTTCACGAGATTGATCCCTGGGATGGCGGGACTATCATATGAGGAAAGATTGAAAAGACTGGGCTTGTATTCACTGGAGTTTAGAAGGATGAGGGGGGATTTTATAGAAACATATAAAATCATAAAAGGACTGAACAAGCTAGATGCAGGAAAAATGTTCCCAATGTTGGGCGAGTCCAGAACCAGGGGCCACACAGTCTTAGAATAAAGGGGAGGTCATTTAAGACTGAGGTGAGAAAAAACTTTTTCACTCAGAGAGTTGTGAATTTATGGAATTCCCTGCCACAGAGGGCAGTGGAGGCCAAATCACTGGATGGATTTAAGAGTTAGATAGAACCCTAGGGGCTAGTGGAGTCAAGGGATATGGGGAGAAGGCAGGCACGGGTTATTGACAGGGGACGATCAGCCACGATCACAATGATGGCGGTGCTGGCTCGAAGGGCCGAATGGCCTCCTCCTGCACCGATTTTCTATGTTTTTATGGAAGTCTGTGAATGCCCTTGCGATGGCCCACCCAAAGCCCAGACCTGAACCTGATTGAACATCTCTGAAAATAGCTGTGCATCGACGCTCCCCATCCAACCTGACAGAGCTTGAGAGGATCTGCATAGAAGAATGGGAGAAATGACCCAAATACAGGTGTGCCAAGCTTGTAGCGTCGTACTCAATGAAGACTTGAGGCAGTAATCGCTGCCAAAGGTGCCTCAACAAAGTACTGAGTAAAAGGTCTGGATACTTATGTAAATGTGATATTTCAGTTATTTATTTTTAATTAATTTGCAATAATTTCTAAACACTTGTTTTCGCTTATTCATTATGGGGTATTGTGTGTAGATTGATGATTTAAAAAAAAAAAGAAATGTATCCATTTTGGAATAAGGCTATAACATCAAAATGTGGAAAAAGTGAAGGGGTCTGAATACTTTCTGAATGCACTGTATGCTTTCACGCACATGCATACACACATATATAAATACACATGTGTGTGAGTGAGTGTAAATAGAGGGTAATAAGCAAGTGAACCAAAATCTTTTCTTACCCGATTGCTCTGAAATGAACTCTTCCTTCAACTTCGACAGAGTCACCATGCTTCATTTGGAGACCAGTCAAATCAAATAACTGAGGGGGCAAGAAAAAGCTTCCTGAGTCGACAGTATTAGAAGGCGGTTCAGTGGCACAGCTGGTAGAGCAGCTACCTCACAGTACCTGAGATCCCAAGTTCGATCCTGACCTCGGGTGCTGTCTGCAAGGAGTTTGCACGTTCTCCCTGCGCCCACGTGGGTTTCCACCGGGCGCTCCGGTTTCCTCCCACATCCCAAAGACCACGCGGGTTTGTAGCTTATTTGGCCTTCGGTAAATTGGCCCTCGTGGGCAGGGAGTGAGTGACAAAGTGGGAGAACGTAGAACTAGTGCGAACGGGTCAGTGCGGACTCGGTGGGCCGAAGGGCCTGTTTCCACATTGTATCTCTAAACTAAACTGAACATTAAAGGATGTAGGAAGGAACTGCAGATGCTGGTTTACACCGAAGATGAACACAAAATACTGGAGTTACTCAGCGGGTAACTGAGTAACTGAACAGAAACGGGATGGGATCAGCACCTCTGATTAAGTCGGCGCCGACCAGCGACCACCCATTGACGCTTGATCCATGTTATCTCACTGTGTCACCCACTCCACAGATGAAAGAATCTATACACATCTCTATGTGTCGGTGTTTTGGAGCAGGTCAGGCAGCATCTCTGGAGAAAAGGCATAGGTGAATTTTCAGGTCAAGACTCTTCAGCATTTTGTGTCTGTCTTTGACGTTACACTTCAAACTGGTTCTCGTACACCCCTATAACCATATAACAATTGCAGCACAGAAACAGGCCATCTCGGCCCTTCTAGTCCGTGCCGAACATCTTTTTTCCCTTAGTCCCACCTGCCTGCACTCATGCCATAACCCTCCATTCCCTTCTCATCCATATGCCTATCCAATTTATTTTTAAATGATACCAACGAACCTGCCTCCACCACTTCCACTGGAAGCTCATTCCACACCGCTACCACTCTCTGAGTAAAGAAGTTCTGAAGTCATGTCCTCTTGTTTGAATCTTCCCTACTCTCAAAGGGAAAAGCTGATCCACGTCAACTCTGTCTATTCCTCTTATCATTTTAAAGACCTCTATCAAGTCCCCCCTTAACCTTCTGCGCTCCAGAGAATAAAGACCTAACTTATTCAACCTTTCTCTGTAACTTAGTTGTTGAAACCCAGGCAACATTCTAGTACATCTCCTCTGTACTCTCTCTATTTTGTTGACATCCTTCCTATAATTGGGCGACCAAAATTGTACACCGTACTCCAGATTTGGTCTCACCAATGCCTTGTACAATTTTAACATTACATCCCAGCTTCTATACTCAATACCCCTATAAGATCACTCCTTAACCTCCTACGCTCCATGGAATAAAGTCCTAGCCTTAACCTGTCCCTACAGCTCAGGCCCACGGGACCTGGGAACAGACTCTTTTCTGCACCCTTTCCAGATTGACGACATCTGACATCCTGACTTTATCATAGTTACGTTTTTGCATATTTTTAATTCATTTATTTCATATCTCTCTGTATTACCGTCTATATCTCTGGTATCCCTTCCACCCCCAGCCCCCTTTCACTGACGGAGGCACTGAGGTCAAACATCAGCTGTGAGTTTAAACCGTAGATAGGTCGAGTCTGGCCCTGATACGATACGGTAGATCATTATTTATCCCAGGAGGGAAATCGATCGGCCAACAGTCATAAAAACACAAAATACATAAAACATTAAATTAAAGTGACAAGTGGAAAGGTTTGGGGATGTGGAAAGATTGGGGGGAGGGGGTTCAGTCTCAGTCTACCCCATGACAGAAGGGGGAGGAGTTGTACAGTTTGATAGCCACAGGGAAGCAAGATCTGTGGCGTTATGTGCCTCATCTTGGATGGGTCACCTATTCCTTTCAAGAGATCCTCCGAGTTACTCCAGCTTTTTGTGCCATTCTTCAATGTAAACCGGCATCCACAGTTCCTTCCTACACAAAATAAACTGCCGCGTACTAGCTGGTATCCTCATCGTTGGCCGAATAACTCACCACAGGTTTAAGATCATAAGTAATAGGAGTATAATACGGCCATTCGGCCCATCAGGTCCACTCCGACATTCAATCATGGCTGATTCATCTCTCCCTCTTAACCCCATTCTCCTGCTTTCTCCCCGTCACCTCTGGTGGTGAATGATAGGCACCGGCTGGTGAGAGATCAGTACTCACGTTCCATTGTAACTCCTTCTCTGACATCCTTCTTGTATCTCACAGGCGCAGTCAGCTTGTTGAAACAAAGCGAGGACAACTTGCCTGGCCTCCACAACCCTGGTTTATAAAGGCAATCTCGCCCAGCCTGGTCGCCACTCAGGATCGGTCCCAACAATGCCTCACCCCTACACCTCCCCTTTGGAGCTCGCAGCCAATGCAAGAGCGCAATAGGCACCCGTGCAGCATCCCACTGGGAGCTGGCAAAGAGACAGCGGAGTGATTGAGAGATGCAGGTGAAGTTGTCAGAAAACAAACCTTGGGCGGGGAAGATTTGTTCATCCTTCTGAACTCCAAAGTGTACACGCCCAGCCGATCCATTCTCTCAGCATATGACAGTCCCACCATCCCGGGAATTAACCTTGTAAACCTACACTGCACTCCCTCAATAGCAAGAATGTCCTTCCTCAAATTAGGGGGCCAAAACTGCACACAATACTCAAGGTGTGGTCTCACTAGGGCTCTGTACAACTGCAGAAAGTCCTCTTTGCTCCTATATTCGATTCCATCAGTTCCTCCGTCACCCCAGATCCTGGCCACTACTATATCAGGAAGATTGTTTGTGTCCTCCTTAGTGAAGACAGATCCAAAGTACCTGTTCAACTCATCTGCCATTTCCTTGTTCCCCATAATAAATTCACCTTTTTTGGTCTTCAAGGGTCCAGCTTTGGTCAACTAATTTTTTCCCTTCACATACCTAAAGAAGCTTTTACTATCCTGCTTTATATTCTTGGCTAGCTTACCTTCGTACCTCATCTTTTCTCCCCTTATTGACTTTTTGGTTATCTTCTGTTGTTCTTTAAACATTGCCCAATCCTCTTGCTTACCGCTCATCTTTGCTACGTTGTACTTCTTCACTTAAATTTTTATACTTTTAATTTTATCAAAAATTATTATACTTTTAAATTTTATACTGTCCCTGACGTCCCTTGTCAGCCATGGTCGTCCCTTTCTCCCCTTGGAATCTTTCTTCCTCCTCGGAATGAACTGATCCTGCACCTTCTGTATTATTCCTAGAAACACCCGCCATTTTTGTTCCACTGTCATCCCTGTTAGTGTTTCTTTCAGGTCAACTTTGGCCAGCTCCCCCTCACGGCCTGCCCCATAGTCCCCTTTATTCAACTGCAAAACTGACACCTCCGACACCTCTAGTTGGTGGTAGGATCGTTCAGTTGCCTGATAACAATGGGGAAGAAACTGTCACTGAATCTGGAGGTGTGCATTTTCGCGCTTCTGTTCTGTACCTCTTGCCCGATGGGAGAGGGGAGAAGAGGGAGTGAGACTGATAAGGGTCATGATAAGGGAATAATGTTTAGTGCAAGATAAAGCCAGTGAACTCAGCGGGTCAGGCGGCATCTCAGGAGAAAATGGATACGTGATGTTTCAGGTCAGGACCCTTCTTTGTTGACCATGAGCTCAGTGTGATCTGTAGCACTAGATCAAGCTTCAATTATAATCTCACCCAAAACACAAACACTAACGGCCCGTCGCTCCCTATCAAAGCTCATGAATAATGTCGGGGCAGAATGGTTTGCAGACGGACTCTGAACACGGATCCGGTTTCTGACTCCATTTGTCTGGGGTCAGCTCTCTCATACACGGAGGTGGCCTCGTGACCTTCTTCTGGACCGCCTCCAACACTGGCACATCTCTCCTTAAATGAAGGGAGGCCACTAAACCTATGCCCAGCACTCCGGGTACAGACCGACCAACACCCTGTACTGTTGCAACAATATCTCCATATTCCATGTCTCCAGTCCTCACTGTACCTGCCTGCTGATTGTATGGTCATTGATGCACAAGAACAAATAGATCCCTCTCTACTCCACCATTTGATGTTTGTCTACATCTGGATAATAGTCTGTCTAAAAGTACACGTCCCCGCACTTTCCCCACATTGAGTGAAGCTAATGTTATGTTCATGAATGAATGAAAAGGGTTATTGGCCAAGAACTCACATACAAGGAATTTGCCTTGGTGCTCGGCCCACAAGTGACAACATGACATACCATGACAGTTAGGAATGACACAAAACATTAAACATTAACAATAAAGCACTATTGATTAAACATGTGAATCAACTAAAATACCAGAACAAAAGGAGGCTTCATTGCTCATCTTTTTAAAGTTCCAAGGTCATTGTCACAGTCAGTTGTCGATTGTCCTGGGCTCACAATCGTTGGAAGCTTCTGCTCCAAATTTGGGCTGAGCTCCCGTCACCGATCTCTCCCAGAGAGAGGATTCCCCTCTGGTAAAGTTTAGTTTAGAGATACAGCGTGGAAACAGGCCCTTCGGCCCACTGGGTCCGCACTGCCCAGCGATCAACCTGCACACTAGTACTGTCACACACACTGTGGGCAATTTACAATCTTTACCAATTAACCAACAAACTTCGTAATGAACTGGGCAGCACGGTGTCGCAATGGTAGAGCTGCTGCCTTACAGCGCCAAAAACTCGGGCACGATCCCGACTACTGTTGTTGTCTGCTCTTGCTCCCAGATTCCTCCAACACTTTGGTAAAATTGCAAACTATCTCTAGTGTGTGTAGGGTAGTGTTAGTGTGCGGGAATCATCGGTTGACATGGACTCGGTGGGCCGAAGGGCCTATTTCCGCGCTGTATCTCTAAACTAAACTAGTGCTTTATTATAATATGTCCCAAACAGAATGGTTAAATTCTTTCTTGCAGCTAGAGTCAGAACACGGGGTGATGTCTCATCTGCAAATCCATCAACTTCACCAGTGAAGACCCCACTCTATGGGGCAGATCAGTGGCAGGAGCCCATGAGTCGGAAGGAACTGCAGGTGCTGGTTTACACCGAAGATAGACACAAAATGCTGGAGTAACTCAACGGGACAGGCAGCATCTCTGGAGAGAAGGAATGGATGACGTTTTGGGTCGAGACCCTTCTTCAGATTAGACAGGAGAAAGGGAAACGAGATGATGACATTGACTGAGGGTGGTGTGTGTATTGAACAAGCTGCCAGAGGAGGTAGTTGAGGCTGGGACTATTCTAATGTTTTGCAAAAGTTAGACAGGTACATGGTTAGGATAGGTTTGGAGGGATATGGACCAAGCACAGGCAGGTGGGACTAGTGTAGCTGGGGCATGTTGGCCGGTGTGGGCAAGTTTGGCTGAAAGGCCTGTTTCCACACTGTATCACTCTATGACTCTATGTAGAGTGAAAAAGAACAATGAACAGGAGCTCATGATGTGAACCATCCCATTTTATCGGGATACATCACAGCATGGTTTGGGAATAGCTCCATCCAAGAGTTGTGGACACAGCCCAAGCCATCACACAAACCAACCTCGCATCCATCAATGCCATCTACACTTCACGCCAACAGCATTACCAAGGACCAGTCTCACCCCGTTTACATTCTTCCCGGCTGTTATCAGGCAACAGAACCACCCTTTCACCAGCTTGAGAACAGTCTTGACCTACTATCTACCTCGTTGGAGACCCGCAGGCTATCTTTAATCGTGCATGCAACAAAACATGTTTAGCATGCAACAAAACATTTTCACTGGACCTCGGTACATGTGACAATGAACTCAGAATAAAAGGACGTACCTTTACAAGGGAGATGAGGAGGAATTTCTTTAGCCAGGTGGGTGGTGAACCTGGAATTTTCAGCAGGCGGCTGTGGGGGCCAAGTCAATGGATATTTTTATGGTGGAGGTTGATAGATTCCTGATTAGTACGGGTATCAGGGATTATGGGGAGAAGGCAGGACAGGGGGACAGATAGATCAGCCATGATTGAATGGCAGCTTACTTGATGGGCCGAAAGGCCTAATTCCGTTCCTATATTTTATGACCTTTTAAACTTATGAAACTAAATCTGCAGAATTTTGCAAAGATTGTGAGCCCAGGACAATTGACAACTGACAGTGTCAATGACCCTTGAACTATAAAGGCTGAGCAATGAAGCCTTCTTTTGCTCTGGTATTTTAGTTAATTCACATGTTTAATCAATAATGCTTTATTGTTAATGTTTAATGTTTTGTGTCATTCCTAACTGTCACGGTATGTCATGTTGTCATTTGCGGGCGGAGCACCAAGGCAAATTCCTTGTATGTGAATACTCGGCCAATAAACCTTTTCATTCCTTCATGAACAAAACATTAGCTTCACTCAATGTGGGGAAAGTGCGGGGGCGTGTACTTTTAGACAGACTTATCCTGATGTAGACAAACATCAATTGGTGAAGTAGAGAGGGATCTATTTGTTCTTGTGCATCAATGACCATACAATCAGCAGGCAGGTGCAGTGAGGACTGGAGACATGGAATATGGAGATATTGTTGCAACAGTACAGGGTGTTGGTCGGTCTGTACCCGGAGTGCTGGGCATAGGTTTAGTGGCCTCCCTTCATTTAAGGAGAGATGTGCCAGTGTTGGAGGCGGTCCAGAAGAAGGTCACGAGGCCACCTCCGTGTATGAGAGAGCTGACCCCAGACAAATGGAGTGTTCCTTGGAGCTCATGAGGTTGAGGTGTGAACACAATGAAACTGTTGAGATGTTTTCACAACTGGCAGAGTCTCAAGCAAGGGTTCAGTCAGTTAAATCTGGGAAATGTTAGGATTTATGAGCGGCACAATGGCAGAGTTTCTGCTTTATTAAATGGGCTCTGGGACATCTTTCACTGATGGACCATCATAGCCGGGTGTCATGACCGCATCTCAATGGAAATGTGGAGAAATGGAGTCCAACTCAGGGCAAACTGAAGATAGGGGCGGCACAGTGGTAGAGTTGTTGATGCACGGCGCCAGAGACCCAGGTTCGATCCTGTCTACGGGTGCTGTCTGTACGGAGTTTGTACGTTTTCCCCATGACCTGCGTGGATTTGTGGTTTAATTGGCTTGGTATAAATGTAAATTGTCCCCAGTGTGTGTGTGTGTGTGTATGTGTGCAGGATAGTGTTAGTGTGCGGGGATCGTATGTTCGGCGTGGACTCGGTGGGCCAAAGGGCCTGTTTCTGCGCTGTATCTCTAAAGTAAACTTCACCAAGATTGTGCAAGGCAACCAAGACTTTATTTAAGAGCATCAAATACAGTGATCTCTGGGAACAATCTAATAGAATGTGCACTGATCAAAGATGCACCTGCTCCTTCAGATTCAGATTCAATTTTAATTGTCATTGTCAGTGTACAGTACAGAGACAACTAAATGCATTTAGCATCTCCCTGGAAGAGCGACATAGCAAACGATTTGAATAAATAATAATAAGTGTCCAGGGGGGGGGGGTGGTGATTGGCAGTCACCGAGGTACGTTGTTGAGTAGTGACAGCCGCCGGAAAGAAGCTGTTCCTCGACCTGCTGGTTCGGCAGCGGAGAGACCTGTAGCGCCTCCCGGATGGTAGGAGCAGTCCTTGGCGATGCTGAGCGCCCTCCGCAGACAGCGCTTGCTTTGGACAGACTCAATGGAGGGGAGCGAGGAACCGGTGATGCGTTGGGCAATTTTCACCACCCTCTGCAGTGCCTTCCGGTCAGAGACAGAGCAGTTGCCATACCATACTGTGATGCAGTTGGTAAGGATGCTCTCAATGGTGCAGCGGTAGAAGTTCACCAGGATCTGAGGAGACAGATGGACCTTCTTCAGTCTCCTCAGGAAGAAGAGACGCTGATGAGCCTTCTTGATCAGAGTAGAGGTATTGTGGGTCCAAGAGAGGTCATCGGAGATGTTGACTCCCAGGAACCTGAAGCTAGAAACACGTTCCACCTCCGTCCCGTTAATGTGGATGGGGGTGTGCGTGCCGCCTCTGGACTTCCTGAAGTCTACAATGAGCTCCTTGGTCTTCTTGGAGTTAAGGGCCAGGTTGTTGTCAGCGCACCATGCTGCTAGGAGCTGGACCTCCTCCCTGTAGGCCAGCTCATCGTTGTTGCTGATGAGGCCAATCACCGTTGTATCATCTGCATACTTGATGATGGTGTTAGTACCATGTACAGGTGTGCAGTCATAGGTGAAGAGGGAGTAGAGGAGGGGGCTCAGCACACAGCCCTGTGGAACGCCGGTGTTCAGGGTGAGGGTTGAAGAGGTGTGCTTGTCTAACCTCACAGACTGTGGTCTGTTGGTTAGAAAGTCCAGTATCCAGTTGCAGAGGGAGGGGTCGATGCCCAGGTTACCGAGTTTGGTGATCAGTTTTGATGGTATAATGGTGTTGAATGCTGAGCTGTAATCGATGAACAGCATTTAAGTCTCAAGAAGGGTCTCGACCAGAAACGTCCTCCATTCCTTCTCTCCAGAGATGATGCCTGTCCTGCTGAGTGACTCCAGCTTTTCGTGTCTAACTTTGGTTTAAATCAGCATCTGCAGTTCCTCCAAACACACCTTCTACATCGAATTTCCCTTCGATGTACGCAGCGTCCCTTTGATTTACTTTTCCCACGGGAACTCGAGCCTTTACATCTTCACATGGTCCTACAACAATCATGTACCCACCATCCTTTGTGTGAAGAAGTTGCTTCTCAGGTTCCTAGTAAATGTTTCCTCTCTCACCTTAAACCTGTGTCCTCTGGTTCTTGATTCCCCTCATAAAAAGCTCTGTACATTCACCCTGTCTTTTCCCCCCTCATTATCCTACACACCTCTAGAAGATCACTCCTCAGGAAAGCAGACTATTATCTAAATGGTGGCCGATTGGGAAAGGGGGAGATGCAGCGAGACCTGGGTGTCATGGTACACCAGTCATTGAAGGTAGGCATGCAGGTGAAGCAGGCAGTAAAGAAAGCGAATGGTATGTTAGCTTTCATTGCAAAAGGATTTGAGTATAGGAGCAGAGAGGTTCTACTGCAGTTGTACAGGGTCTTGGTGAGACCACACCTGGAGTATTGCGTACAGTTTTGGTCTCCAAATCTGAGGAAGGACATTATTGCCATAGAGGGAGTGCAGAGACGGTTCACCAGACTGATTCCTGGGATGTCAGGACTGTCTTATGAAGAAAGACTGGATAGACTTGGTTTATACTCTCTAGAATTTAGAAGATTGAGAGGGGATCTTAAAGAAACTTACAAAATTCTTAAGGGGTTGGACAGGCTAGATGCAGGAAGATTGTTCCCGATGTTAGGGAAGTCCAGGACAAGGGGTCACAGCTTAAGGATAAAGGGGAAATCCTTTAAAACCGAGATGAGAAGAACTTTTTTCACACCGAGAGTGGTGAATCTCTGGAACTCCCTGCCACAGAGGGTAGTTGAGGCCAGTTCATTGGCTATATTTAAGAGGGAGTTAGATGTGGCCCTTGTGGCTAAGGGGATCAGGGGTATGGAGAGAAGGCAGGTACGGGATACTGAGTTGGATGATCAGCCATGATCATATTGAATGGCGGTGCAGGCTCGAAGGGCCGAAAGGCCTACTCCTGCACCTAATTTCTATGTTTCTATGTTTCATCTGCGCTTTCATGTAGTCTAACTGTGCCAGATAACGTTCCTTTCTCTATCTTTAGTTCAGTTTAGAAATACAGGCCCTTCGGCCCATTTGAAGTTAGAGAAATCAATATTCATATGGCTCGGTTGCAAGCTGCCCAAGCGAAATATGAGGTGCTGTTCGTCTCAAGTGAAATAAGTTCCATATGATCAAGGAAATTTATTGTGGGCTGAAGGGCCGGTCCCTGTGTTTTAATGTTCTATGGTTCTATGTTAAAGACAGTCAGTACCTGTGCTGGAATGGAGAGAAATTACCAATGGTGTAAACTGGTGCAGAGGGGGAGAGGGTGCAGAAGGCTGGTTGAGTGTTGCTTGTTTGCCTGGAGAGGGTGCAAACCAACAGACAGAGGAGAGAGGGGACGGAAAAACCAAGGCAGCTACTGAAAATCTGAAATAAAGGAGTCTCGTGGGGGAGCATGTATGGTCGGAAAGCATCCTTTGTGCTATTAATTAGTTTTAAGTTTAGAGAAACAGCGCGGAAACAGGCCCTTCGGCCCACCGAGTCCGCGCTGACCAACGATCCCCGCACACCAACACTGCCCTACACACACTAGGGACAATTTTAAATTTATACCAAGCCAACTAGCCTACAAACATGTACGTCTTTGGGGACAGCACTCGTGGTCAGGATCGAACACGGCTCTCTGGCACTCTGCCGCTGCGCCACCGTGCCGCTATTCATCATTATCAGTGTTGCCTCCTCAAATCCATATCTTCATCATCTTGCTGCCAACTTCAACACTAACCAAAATTAACACCAGGAACACCAGGTTTCACAGTTAAACTTCCCCATATCAGATCAAAGTCTGTAATATAGAAATAATGATCACCCACCCCCACACACCAACAAAATAATAAAAACAAGAAGTTCTGTCTTGTTTGTTGAACAAAGAAGGACCCGGCGTGAGGGGACTGCCGTGAGGATGTGGGGGGCAACCTGGCGCGGGATACTTTGTAACCTTGTCGGTGCCCTTTATGTTGCCACTTGAGGATGTTTCCACCAGTGGGAGAGTCCAGGACCAGAGGGCACAGCCTCAGAATTAAAGGACGTTCCTCCCTTTAGGAGGGAGACGAGGAGGAGTTTCTTTAGTCAGAGGGCGGTGAATTTCTTTAGTCAGAGGGCCGTCAATGGATATTTTTACGGCAGAGAGGGAGATGAGGGTTATGGGGAGAAGGCAGGAGAATGGGGTTAGGAAGGCGAGATAGATCAGCCATGATTGAATGGTGGAATAGACTTGATGGGCTGAATGGCCTAATTCTGCTCCTATCGCTTATGATACTTTGGGTACACAAAACAAATAATTTCACTGGGACTTGTCACGTGTGACAACAATGTGTTCATTTATTCGTTCGTTCGTTCAAACCAGTCCTTGGTTATATTTCCCATGATTACATCTTGTTTGTTTACAGCTCCATAAATACAGTGAGCGGAATGATCCGGAAAACGCCAGCGATTCAGTGGTACTTTCTCCAGCGGTCATGCTCTACGGGGAAATAAAACCAACAGGTTAGTCAACAAAATGTTGGCAACACAAACTGGCAATCTACTTCCATCAGCTAGGTTCGCATTCCATTCACCTCTACCCCATTCAGGACATTGAACAATGCCGTGAACTGCTGTATATTGAGCACTCTGTATCCGCCCCATTGCTCTATCTGAAGAAGGGTCTCGACCCGAAAAGTCACCCATTCCTTCTCTCCAGAGATGCTGCCGGTCCCACTGAGTTACTCCAGCTTTTTGTGTCTATCTTTGATTTTAAACCAGGAATCTTCGGTTCATTCCAACATACCATTGCTCTATCTATTGTACTCTAGTTTGAACTGGTTGTGTAGGAAGGAACTGCTGAAGCTGGTTTAAACCGAAGATAAGGTACAAACTGCTGAAGGAAGAAGGGTCTCGACCCAAAACGTCACCCATTCCTTCTCTCCAGAGATGCTGCCCATTCCTCCAGCATTTTGTGTCTATGAACAGGTTGTATCTGTGTTGGTGTATTGGAGATAAACACAAACAGCTGGAGTAACTCAGCAGGCAGCATCTCTGGAAAAAAGGAATGGGTGACATTTCGGGACGAGACACTTCTTCAGACCTGAAATGTCACCTATTCATTTTCTCCTGACCCGCTGAGTTACTCCAGCTTTTTGTGTCTATCTTCGCATATTTGTTGAGGTTTGTCCTCATCTCCGTTCAAAATGGCTTACCCCTTATTCTCAAACAGTGGTTCCTGGTTCTGGACTCCCCCAACATCAGGAACATGTTTCCTGTCTCTAGTGTGTCCAATCCCTTAATAATCTTATATGTCTCAATAAGATCCCCTCTCATCCTTCTAAATTCCAGAGTATACAAGCCCAGTCGCTCCATTCTATCAACATAATCCATATCCCCTCACACATATGTGCCTATCCAAAAGTCTCTTAAAGGCCACTATTCCGACTGCCTCAACCACCATCCCAAGTTAGGAAAGGTTTGACGCATATGGATCAAACCCGTGCAGATGGGACTAGGTTGGAAGGGCATCTTGGACGAGTTGTTCCCATGCCCTGTGACTCCATGACTCCAACTTATCCCAAGCCAAAAGAGTTTTATTTTTCATATTAACCTGACACAGTTGGACAGCCAGAGACCAACTCATTTTCTGAGTATAGTAAACAGCGCACCCATTAGATGGTTGGGGTGGGAGATTGCAACCTTCACGTGGTCCACCCTGTTTCGACGAATGCCGGACTCGAGAGTTTGAGCTATAGGGAGAGATTGAGCAGGCTATGGTTTTATTCCTTGGGTTGCAGGAAGATGAGGGATGTCCTTATGGAGGTGTACAAAATCATGAGAGAAATAGATCTGGTAAATGCACTAAATCTTTTGTCCAGACTAGGGGAATCGAGAACCAGAAGAGATAGGTTTAAGGTGATGGGAGAAAAAGAATAGGAATGCAAGGGGAAAGGTTTACTTTTACAGAAAGAGTGTTCAGTGTATGGAAGCTGCCGGAGGAGGCAGATACTATCATAACATGTAAGAGACATTGTGACAGGTACATGGATAGGATAGGTTTGGAGAGTTATGCAGGTGGGACTAGTGTAGATGGGGCATGTTGGTCGGCGTGGGCAAGTTGGGCTGCAGGGCTTGTTTCCACACTGTATAACTAGATATATCACCAGATCATAGTTGGACTATCAAGTCAGATAGTGTAGTCCACCATTCCATCAGGCATTAACGTTCACTACCGGTCTACCAAAGGATTCCACTTACTCAGATGGTCGTACCCCCAAACGTAGCTGAGGAGGACGTAACCAGCCAGCACCATGGCAACTCCACCAATGCCACCTCGCTTCACGTTGATGTACTTGTTGTAGTACCGATTGTGGCCTGAATAGTGGGGGGGAGCAAAGAAACGCCACAGACACACGTTACAAACAAGTCATTGCTGGCAGCTCATTCACCCAACGTCAAACGTCCCATTATCGAGCAGGGCAGTCCCCCCCCTCTCCCCCCTCCCCCAGTGAGAGAAAATAAACCTTCCGCTGCATCTCCCCGGCTTTCCTCTTAATGCACACACTGAAGTCACATTCAGCAGTTTAGTTTACAATGCGGAAACAGACCCCAAGGCCCACTGAGTCTGCAACGACCAGCGATCACCCGCACACACACCAGGGGCAATTTACAGAAGTCAATTTACCTACAAACCCACACGAGTATGGGAGGAAACTGGAGCGCCTGGAGAAAATCCATGAGGTCACAGGGAAAACATGCAAACTCCATATAGACAGCACCCGTAGTTAGGATCGAACCCAGGTCTCAGCTGCTATAAAGCAGCAGCTCTACCTCTGTGTCGTCCCCACTCTGGGCAATAGACTGCATGTGTCTGCCTGATCTATTCCTGTCATGATTTTACATACCTCTATAATATCACCCCTCATCCTCCTGCGCTCCAAGGAATAGAGCCTACGCAACCTCTCCATACGGCTCAGACCCTCTAGTCCTGGCAACATCCTTCTCTGTAACCTTTTCCAGCTTGACAACATTTCTCTTATAACATGGTGCCCAGAACTGAACACAATGTTCTAATTGCTGCCTCACCAACGTCTTATACAACTGCAACATGGCCTCCCAACTTCTATACTGAATTAAGTTGGACTAGTGTGTAGTTCTATCCTACACATTAGGGACAAATTATGAATGGGGCAGAACCACAGTGAGAAAAGAATGCTCGGTGGCATGCAGCTGCGATCATCTTAGTTTAGTTTAGTTTCAAGATACAGCGCGGAAAAAGGCACTTCGGCCCACCGAGTCTGTTGCGACCAGTTATCCCCACACCAACACTATCCTACACACACTAGGGACAATTTTTACATTTACACCAAGCCAATTAGCCTCCAAACCTGCACGTTTTTGGAGTGTGGGAGAAACCGAAGATGTCGGAGAAAACCCACACAGGTCACAAGGAGAACGTACAAACTCCGTACAGACAGCACCTGTAATCTGGATCTAACCCGGGTCTCCGACGCTGTGAGGCAGCAATTCTACCGCTGCACCACGGTGTCACCCCTTTAGACAAGCAAACTTTTTGTAACACTCCAATTTTGCAAATAAAATTGACTCATCATTATACATAAAAACTAGGTGCAGGAGTAGGCCATTCAGCGATTCGACCCAGCACCGGCATTCAATACGATCATGGCTGATCATCCAGAATCAGTACCCCATTCCTGCTTTTTCCCCGTAAGGGATATTCCGTTAGCCCAAAGAAAAGAGAAAGAGTCCTCATAGACTTACCTCGTCTCAGAGCGGCCAGGACGCCGTTGGGCGTGAAGTCCCGAGCAACGACCCAGCGAGAGAGCTCGCCCAGCTTCACATCCATGAGACGCTTCTCAGCGACTGGAACTGCCGGCACAGAAACAAGTGGTCAAACACGCGGCTCAGCGGTAGAGTTGCTGCCTCACAGCACCAGAGACCCGGGTTCGATCCTGACCTCGGGTGTTGCCTGTATGGAGTTTGTACGTTCTCCCCGTGACCAGGTGGGTTTTCTCCGAGATCTTCGGTTTCCTCCCACGCTCCAAAGGCGTACAGGTTTGTAAGTTAATTGGCTTGGTGTAAATGTAAATTGTCTCTAGTGTGTGTAGGATAGTGTTAAATGTGCGGGGATTGTTGGTCGTTGCAGACCCGGTGGACAGAAGGGCCTGTTTCCGCGCTCTATCACTAAACCGCGCCTGAGGCAGGGATCATGAGGCATTAAAACCACAAATGTTTCCTTTCTGACAATTTCCCACAAGCTCGCCATCTCTCATTTATTCACTCAGCACTGGAGTCAACATACATGCTCCCCCACGAGATTCCTTTATTTCAGATTTTCAGTAGCTGCCTTGGTTTTTCCGTCCCCTCTCTCCTCTGTCTGTTGGTTTACACCCTCTCCAGGGAAACAAGCAACACTCAACTGCAGATGCTGGAAAATCAAAGGTACACAAAAATGCTGGAGAAACTCAGCGGGTACTATGGAGCGAAGGAACTAGGTATAGTTTCGGGCCGAACCCCTTCTTCAGTCTGAAGAAGGGTTTTGGCCCGAAAAGTTGTCTATTTCCTTCGCTCCATAGATGCTGCACCCGCTGAGTTTCTCCAGCTTTTTTGTGTACCCTGGAGTCAACAGAGTTGTCCAGAGAGCAGTGCTGAACTATTATCTACCTCTTTGGTGACCCTTGAACTATCCTTGATCAGACTTTGCTGGCTTAACCTGGCACGAAATGTTATTCCATATCATGTATCTATGACCTTTCTTTCCCTTTCCCGGGGGACATTGGATGCCCAGCAATGAACCCCTACCCTACCTGCATTGAACCCCTACCCTGCCTGCCCAGCCAAGCATGCAAGACGGGGTGGTACGATCCACATTCAATTTATTTTCCACCCACACAATGCCCGCCCACCTAGATGGGTTAAGATCCCCTTTATCATCTTTCCCGGGGGGGGGGGGGGGGGGGGTGATTTGTTACCCGCCATTGACCACTACCCTCGCTACCCAGTATTGACCCCTATCCTCCATGCATTGACACCTCTGCTCACTGCACAGCCAACCACCCAAACCAGGGCGTGGGGGGTGTAAGTTCTCCTTCATTCCTTTTCTCTCGTGGGGGGGGGGGGGGGGGGGGGGGATTAGATACTCAGCATTGACTCATGCCCTCGCTGCCCATCATTGACCTCTATCCTCCCAGTATTGACCCATGCCCTCGTTGCCCAGCATGCAAAGGGGGGGGGGGGGGGGGGGGGTTTCTCCTTCATTCCTTTTCTCTGGGGGGCATTAGATACCCAGCATTGACCCATGCCCTCGCTGCCCATCATTGACCTCTATCCTCCCAGTATTGACCCATGTCCCAAGGGTGGGGGAGGGCGGGGGGTGACTGCTATCTCAGGGTGACCTTGGGGCCAATCCTTTCCCCGACGGTGTCCGCCTGCCGGGCGGGACACATTGTATCCGACGGCCCCCACATTAGACACATTGTATCGGGCGCGGGCGCTGTGGAACGCGGCGGTGTCCCCGGGACGGATACATTGTATCCGCGTCTCTCACCTGGTCGCTCCGCCATTGCTGCCGCCACCTCGCCCGCCCTGCGCGATGACGTCAATCGTCTGCGTGATGACGACTATCCCAGTTTGAAGCCAACACCCCTGCGCGATGACGCTTCCCCTGCGTGATGACGACAATCCCAGCTTGAAGACAACACCCCTGCGCGATGACGCATCCCCTGCGTGATGACGACTATCCCAGCTTGAAGACAACACCCCTGCGTGATGACGTTTCCCCTGCGTGATGACGACTATCCCAGCTTGAAGACAACGCCCCTGCGCGATGACGTTCCCCCTACGTGATGGCGATGACGTCGACGTCAAAGCTGCGTGATGACGGCATCACCCACCCACTCGTCCAATGAGAATCCAGTGAGGCTGCTGTTGCCAGGCGAGCGCGGCCAATCAGCGTGGAGCAGGAGAGGCTCCATCTGCCCTGTTCCAGGCGGGATGAACTTGGCTTTTGTCCAGAAGTGGCTGTGGCCAAAGATATTAGAGCCGTATGGGAAACTCAGCCTGCAGCGTGTGAACCGATGTGTGTAACCTGGGCACTCAGTGGGTCGGGCCGCGTCTCATAAATCCATAGTTCACAAGGGATAGGAGAAGAATTAGGCCATTCAGCCCATCAAGTCCATTCCGCCATTCAATCATAGCTGATCTATCTATCTCCCCCTCTCAACCCCATTCTCCTGCCTTCTCCCCACAACCCCTGACACCCGTACTGATCAAGAATCTATCAATGCCTTTAAAATATTGACTTGGCCTTGCTTCGTCCCTGCTGTTATCAGACTACCAATGGACCACCTCATGCACGAAAGATATACTCCAAACCTCCCCATCCACCCCATTGTAGCCCTAGCACCGGGCTGAGATGGATGCACATCCCGTGAGGAGAGGGTAGAGCAGACGGGGATTGTTTGTCTAGTCAGTTACCTACAATGGGAGAATTCAGTTGTGTTGGAAGCTACCCAAGAGGAATATGAGGTGCTCCTCCAGTTTGCATATGGCTGCACTCTGGTAATGGAGGGGGCCCAGGCCACAAAGGAACTGCAGATGCTGGTATATACCAAATATAGGCACAAAGTGCCGGAGTATCTCAGCGGGTCAGGCAGAGTTACTCAATCTATTCCTCGCATGATTTTTGTACACCTCTATAAGATGTGCCTTTAAAATATCTAAAAAGGATTCCTAGGTACTGGAAGGAAGACATGTGGTACTAGCTAAGGAAGGCATTGATAGCTTGGTTGGCATGGATGAGTTAGGCCAACAGTTTACTTCTGAACTCTTTGACTCTAAACTAGGTTAAGATTTGAAAAAAATCTTTAAATTAGTTTAATGATAGAGCGTAAAAATGGGTCAGGGATTACGGGGAGAAGGCATGAGAATGGGATTGAGAGGAAAATATAGATTGGCCATGATTGAATGGCGGAATAAATGTGATGGGCCGAATGGCCTAATCCCTCTCCTATAATATGAACTAATGAAACAGGCCCTTTGTCGCACTGTTCCCCCTGACTAACGATCACCCGTATACAAGTTCTATTCGACACACTAGGGACAATTTACAGAAGCCAATTAACCTGCAAATTTGCACGTCTTTGGCGTGTGGGAGGAAACCGGAGCACTCAGAGAAAACCCACGCGGTCACAGGGAGAACGAACAAACACTGTACAGACAGCAGTCACGGTCAGGATCCAACCTGGGTATCTGGCGCTGTGAGGCACCAACTCTAAGGCTGCGCCATTGTAGATATCTACGGTATTATTTGGAAGTACAATAAGTGGTTAAAGATGACCATGCCAGTGACACCCAGATCCACATGCTTAGATCATGAAGGATGCCTTAAAAACACAAGCATTTTTCAGAACTGATGCCAATTTAGAGTCATACAGCACGGAAACAGGTCCTTTAGCCCACCTCAGTCTGTGGGAAGGAACTGCAGATGCTGGTTTACAAGATGGACACAAAATGCTGGAGTAACTCAGCGGGACAGGCAGCAGTGTTCAAGAAGGAACTGCAGATGCTGGAAGATCGAAGGTACACAAAAATGCTGGAGAAACTCAGCGGGTGCAGCAGCATCCATGGAGCGAAGAAAATAGGCGACGTTTCGGGCCGAAACCCTTCCTCAGACTGATGAAAGGGGTGGGGAGGAGAGAAGGAAGGAAAAAGGTGGGGAGGAGGAGGAGCCCGAGGGCGGGGGGATGGGAAGAGACAGCTCGAGGGTTAAGGAAGTGGAGGTGACAGCAAGGGCTAGCAAAACTGGGAGAATTCAACGTTCATGCCATCCGGACGCAAGCAACCCAGGCGGAATATGAGGTGCTGTTCCTCCAATTTCCAGTGTTGCTCACTCTGGCAATGGAGGAGACCCAGAACAGAGAGGTCGGATTGGGAATGGGAGGGGGAGTTGAAGTGCTGAGCCACCGGGAGTTCAGGTAGGTTATTGCGGATTGAGCGGAGGTGTTCAGCGAAACGATCGCTTAGTCTTCCCGATGTAAATCAGCTGACATCTAGAGCAGCGGATGCAGTAGATGAGGTTGGAGGAGATACAGGTGAAGCTTTGTCGCACCTGGAACGACTGCTTGGGTCCTTGAATGGAGTCGAGGGGGGAGGTGAAGGGACAGGTGTTGCATTTCTTGTGGTTGCAACGGAAAGTGCCCGGGGAGGGGGTGGTATGGGAGGGAAGGGAAGATTTGACAAGGGAGTTGCGGAGGGAGCGGTCTTTGCGGAAGACAAACATGGGGGGAGATGGGAAGATGTGGCGAGTGGTGGGGTCACGTTGGAGATGGCGGAGAGGATTATTTGTTGTATTTGCCGGCTGGTGGGGTGAAAGGTGAGGACCAGGGGGACTCTGCCCTTGTTGCGAGTGCGGGGATGGGGAGAGAGAGCAGTGTTGCGGGGTATGGATGAGACCCTGGTGCGAGCCTCATCTATGGTGACGGAGAGGAATCCCCGTTCCCTGAAGAACGAGGACATTTCTGATGTCCTGGTGTGGAACGTCTCATCCTGGGAACAGATGCGGCGTAGGCGGAGGAATTGGGAGTAGGGGATGGAGTCTTTACAGGGGGCAGGGTGGGAAGACGTGTAGCCCAGATAGCCATGTGAGTCAGTTGGTTTGTAGTGTATGTCGGTCAGAAGTCTGTCCTCTGCGATGGAGATGGTGAGGTCAAGGAATGGTAGGGAAGTGTCGGAAATGGTCCAGGTGTATTGGAGTGCCGGATGGAAGTTGGTGGTGAAGTGGATGAAGTCAGTCAGTTATGTGTAAGTGCAGGAGGTGGCCCCAAAGCAGTTGTCAATGTAACGGAGGTAGAGGTCGGGGATGGGGCCCTGGTACGTATTGAAAAAGGATTGTTCAACGTACCCGACAAAGAGGTAGGCGTAGCTGGGGCCCATGCGTGTGCCCATAGCTACGCCTTGTGTTTGGAGGAAATGGGAGGAGTCAAATGTAAAGTTGTTGAGGGTGAGGACCAACTCCGCTAGGCGGAGGAGAGTGTCAGTGGCTGGGTATAGGTTGCTCCTCTGGTCGAGGAAGAACCGGAGGGCTTTGAGGCCATCCTGGTGGGGGATGGAGGTGTAGAGTGACTGGACATCCATGGTGAAGATGAGGGGGTGAGGGCCTAGAGAGTGGAATGCGCGGAGGCGGCAGAGAGTGTCTGAGGTGTCTAGAACATAGGTAGGAAGGGATTTGACCAAGGGGGATAGTATGGAGTCAAGGTATGTGGAGATGAGTTCGGTGGGGCACGAACAGGCAGAGACAATGGGTCTGCCGGGAGAGCCGGGTTTGTGGATTTTGGGGAGAAGGTAAAAACGGGCCGTGCGGGGCTGGGGAACGATGAGGTTGGAAGCTTGGTCGGGAATTGATGAAGTCGGTGATGGTGCTAGATATGGTGGCCTGGTGCTCGTCAGTGGGGTCATGGTCCAAGGGTAAGTAGGAGGAGGTGTCCGAGAGTTGGCGCGTGGCCTCAGCTTTGTAGAGATCGACGCGCCAGACTACCACGGCACCTCCCTTGTCGGCTGGTTTGATAACCCAATCTGGGTTTTTGCGGAGTGATTCAATGGCAGTGTGCGTTCAGGGGGGGAGAGAGATAGGAGTGAGACAGGGGAGTGGAGAAGTTGAGGCGGTTGACGTCGCGGCGGCAGTTCTGGATAAAGAGTTCCAGAGCCGGGACGTTAAGAGACAGGCAGCATCTCTGGAGAGAAAGAAAGGGTGACATTTCGGGTTGTGACCCTTCTTCAGACTGAGTTGGATAGACTTTTGGGAATTTATTTCGAGCATTTATTTTTCATGAATAGTCATCCTGCAGTTTAACTTCAGACCACGTGGGGGTGCAGTCTGGTTGAGCTTGTCAGTGTGAAAAACCTCACGTTATAGCAAACCCTGTTTTGATGCATTTGTGCCAATGGGGGAAATGAGGTTCGGGACTAGAATACAAACAAAGCAATAAAGAGTCGGGTTGTGCAAAAGAAAAAATAAACAGAGTGCAGAATGTAGTGACATAAGGAACTGCAGGTGTTGGAATCTTCAGCGAAACGTGGAAGTGCTGGAGGAACTTTTCGGGTCAAGCAACATTTGTGGAGGAGATGTTTAGGTTTATGATGGGAGGGAAGCTGCCGAGCTCGGACCCTACTCACCCCTGAAGACCGGAGAGGAGGTGAGGGGAGACGGTGGTGGACGCTGGTCAAGGGGCCGTATGACGGAGCCCGCGGGTCGGAGCCCACAGCCGGCCCCTGTGTCGACGGAGCCGGTGGCCCCATCCTGGGTCGGCATTAAGGAGGTATCTGGAGAGGACCCGGTGGCGTTAGTGGAGATGTCAGTGCAGCGGTCGACGATGGCATCGACCGACGGACCACGTGGAAGTGTCAAGTCAAGTCAAGTTTATTTGTCATGTGGTGAATCTGTGGAATTCTCTGCCACAGAAGGTAGTTGAGGCCAGATCATTGGCTATATTTAAGAGGTGTGGCCCTTGTGGCTAAAGGGGTCAGGGGGTATGGAGAGAAGGCAGGGATGGGATGCTAAATTGGATGATCAGCCATGATCATATTGAATGGCGGTGCAGGCTCGAAGGGCCGAATGGCCTACTCCTGCACCTATTTTCTATGTTTCTATGTCACATACGCATACGAGATGTGCAGTGAAATGAAAAAAAAAACAATGATGGCAGCAGTGGGATTCGAACCCACGCCCCCGAAGAGACTGGAGCCTTAATCCAGCGCCTTAGACCGCTCGGCCACGCTACCAGCTGAGGATGTTGCTGCCGGGAGAAGAAACAATGCACTGAGCTTCTTGGACTTAATTACTCTAATCGGGTTAATGGATAGGATAGGTTTAGAAGAATGTGGGTCAAAGGCAGGCAAGTGGCGCTAACGTAGATGGGGCATCTTGAGCACCATGTACAAGTTGGGCTGAAGGGCCTGTTTCCGTGCTGTACGACTCTTACGGCTACTGGAGCTCTGTTCTGGGAGTCATAGAGTGATACAGCCCAACTTGCCCACACCGACCAACATGTCCCAGCTACACTAGTCCCCCCTGCCTGCATTTGGTCCATAATCCCTCCAAACCCGTCCTATCTATATACCTGTCTAACTGTTTCTTAAACGTTGCCATAGTCCCGCTACCTCCTCTGGCAGCTTGTTCCATGCACTCACGGTGTGAAAAAAGTTACCCCTCGAATTCCTATTAAATCTTTTTCCTTTTTCACAACAAAAAGAACAGTTCATTTTTGTTTGTTGTCGCACATATAATAAGATGATGTGGTGGAAAGCCAAAGATGGACACAAAGTGCTGGAGAAACTCAGCGGGTCAAGCAGCATCTTTGGAGAAAAAGGGTGGGTGACGTTTTGGGTCGGAAACCTTCGAAAGCATCCAACCCAGGTTGCATGTTTGGGAACTGCTCTGCCCAAGATCGCAAGGAGACTGCAGAGAGTTGTGGACATAACCCAGTCCATCACACAGACTAAACTCCCCACCATCGACTCCATCTACACTTCTCGCTGCCTCGGGAAAGCAGCCAACATAATCAAGCATATATAAGGAATTGCAGATGCTGGACCACAACAAGAAAAAGATGCAAAGTGCTGGAGTAACTCAGTGGGTCAGCTTAACTTGAATAGGTGACATTGCAAGTCAAAGCCAGAAACGTCTCCTATCAATAAAGTAGACACACAAAGTGCTGGAGCAACTCAGCGGGTCAGGCAGCATCTCTGCAGAAAAAGAATAGGTGACGTTTCAGGTTGAGACCCTTCTTCAGACTGTCCCCATGACTGTCCCCTACCATGTTCTCCAGAGATGCTGGGCCTCACCTGCCGAGTTGTTCCTCTCCAGAACCAGGGGCCACAGTTCCAGAACCAGGGGCCACAGTTCCAGAACCAGGGGCCACAGTTTAAGAATAAGGGGTAAGCCATTTAGAACGGAGACGAGGAAACACTTTTTCTCACAGAGAGTGGTGAGTCTGTGGAATTCTCTGCCTCGGAGGGCGGTGGAGGCAGGTTCTCTGGATGTTTTCAAGTGAGAGCTAGATAGGGCTCTTGAAGATAGCGGAGTCAGGGGATATGGGGAGAAGGCAGGAACGGGGTACTGATTGGGGATGATCAGCCACGATCACATTGAATGGCGGTGCTGCCTCGAAGGGCCGAATGGCCTACTCCTGCACCTATTGACTATTGGGTTACTCCAGCACTGTGTCTCTTTTTCAACAGAACCAGGGGACTTTCTCACCCTGATCACTCTCTATTCTCCCTTCTCCCATCCGGCAGAAAACACAAAAACTTGAAAGCGCGCGCCACCAAACTGAGGAATAGCTTCTTCCTCTCATCAGAATACTGAACGGTCCACCCTTGGGCTAGGGGATGTTCCTGATCTTGCAAACCGCGCCGCAACAACACAGAAGGGATGCTCCCGTGAGCAGAACTGTACGAAAACGGACCCGGTGGCTGCCATGAACGAAGACCCAATGGGGCCGTTGCCTAGAGGGTGGAAGCTCAGAAGCCCCGGAGACCAGAGAGCGGAGGAGGAGGGAGCCACTGGCGACGACGGACGTGAGGAGTGGGCCAGTGGGAGAGGGAGCGCGGGCTATTGCCTCCAGCACCTGCAAGGTCGGCTGCAGGAGGCGCCCCTACCTCCCCGGGTCACAGAGGCGAGGGTCGGACCGGCGAGGAGAGGGACGTGGGTCGAGGGTGACGGAGGAGGCCCTGCAGCAGCCTGGGGCTCGCCTGGATCTGGAGCCGCTCCAGTACTTCCAGCATTGCCACAGACGGCTGAAGAGGCCATGTCAATGGGTCTTTTTAAGGGCGGACATTGTCAGATTTGCACTCCCTGTTGTACTTGTTGAGGCTTAATTGCACTCATGTATAGAATCTGATTTAATTGTGATGGCACATCAAACAAAAGCCTTTCACTGTACCTTGGTACACATGACATTAATAAGCTAATACCTGTACCATGTGTTGTTCACAACTTCAGATTCAGATTCAGATTCAATTTTAATTGTCATTGTCAGTGTACAGTACAGAGACAACAAAATGCATTTAGCATCTCCCTGGAAGAGCGACATAGCATATGATTTGAATAAATAATAATAAGTGAGGGGGGGGGGGGGGGGGGGTGGTGGTGGCAGTCACCGAGGTACGTTGTTGAGTAGAGTGACAGCCGCCGGGAAGAAGCTGTTCCTCGACCTGCGGGTTCGGCAACGGAGAGACCTGTAGCGCCTCCCGGATGGTAGGAGGGTAAACAGTCCATGGTTGGGTGAGAGCAGTCCTTGGCGATGCTGAGCGCCCTCCGCAGACAGCGCTTGCTTTGGACAGACTCAATGGAGGGGAGCGAGGAACCGGTGATGCGTTGGGCAATTTTCACCACCCTCTGCAATGCCTTCCGGTCGGAGACAAAGCAGTTGCCATACCATACTGTGATGCAGTTGGTAAGGATGCTCTCGATGGTGCAGCGGTAGAAGTTCACCAGGATCTGAGGAGACAGATGGACCTTCAGTCTCCTCAGGAAGAAGAGACGCTGATGAGCCTTCTTGATCAGAGTAGAGGTATTGTGGGTCCAAGAGAGGTCATCGGAGATGTTGACTCCCAGGAACCTGAAGCTAGAAACACGTTCCACCTCCGTCCCGTTAATGTGGATGGGGGTGTGCGTGCCGCCTCTGGACTTCCTGAAGTCTACAATGAGCTCCTTGGTCTCATAAGACATAGATGCAGAATTAGGCCATTTGGCCCTTCAATCATGACTGATCTATCTTTCCCTCTCAACCTCATTATCCTGCCTTCTGCATAACCCTTGCATAATCTATATTACTAAAAGTCTGATCTTGACCACTTCCTGTTGTTCTGTATATTGATTTTAGAAAAAACGCATCCACTTAAGGCTGCGATTTTTACTCAGAGTCCCCCTCCCCTGCGCAGGACAAGAGGATTTAAAAATAAAAGAGTTATTAGTGTTAAAAAAAATGTTGAGATTCTCTCTCCTGAAGGCCACGCCCCTTCCGGAGGGACTATAAATCCCGGAAATGTTGAGTGCCTCAGTCAGTCTCTGCAAGATGGGGGAAGAGCAAGAGGGTCACGTCTCTCAGTCTGAGCTGTGAATAACACTGAACACATGTCTACTAAACTGTGAGTGGTTTTACTGACTTGTCAGTGCCCTTAATGTGGTTTGAAAATATAGTTTTGAAATGCTAAAGCTGTGTTGCCTATAGTTTGGAAATGCTAAAGCTGTGCTGCCTTTGGTTTGGAAATGCTAAAGCTGTGTTGCCTAATTAAAGTTGCCTTGCCTGATTAAATTTGCTTGCCTGATTAAATTTGCTTGCCTGATTAAAGTTGCCTTGCCTGATTAAAGTTGCCTTGCCCGATTAAAGTTGCCTTGCCCAATTAAAGCTGCCTTGCCCAATTAAAGCTGCCTTGCCTAATTAAAGCTGCCTTGCCTAATTAAAGTTGCCTTGCCTAATTAAAGTTGCCTTGCCTAATTAAAGTTGCCTTACCTTCTATATAATTAAAAGTCTAATCTTGACCACTTCCTGTTTGCGCTTTATATTGATTTTAGAAAAAACGCTACCACGTACGGCTGTGATTTTTGACCATCTTACTCAGAGTCCCCCTCCGCTCATCAGGAGCCGAGGATTTTTCCCATTGATGAAATATAAGAGTTATTAGTATTTAAAAAATGTTGAGATTCTCTCTCCTGTCAATCATGCCATGAAGGCCACGCCCCTTCTGGTGGGAGGGGGGAGGGACTATAGAACCCAGAAGTGTGGACGTGGCTCAGTCTCTACAAGATGGAGGAGGGAGAGGTCACGACTCATTGTCTTTAATGGCCTTGCACCCTGCTTGAAATGGTATGAAACTGCACTTGAATTTTGTGGCCTTGCACCCTGCTTGAAGTGGAATTTCAAGGAATAGCCGTGAGTCAACTGCCAGCCCACCAGCCGTGAGTGAGTGAGCTGCCAGCACAACAGGCTTGAGTGACTGAGCCGCCAGCCCATGAATCCATTCGGCCCACAATATCCATACTAACCCTCTGGAAACCAGTCCCTTCAGCCCACAACACCCATACTAGCGCTCCAGAAAGCCTCCCTCCCCCCACACTGGCCACCAATTTTGGAATTGGTGGAGAGGTGGAATATTGCGTTGGGGGACCAGCCCTCCCGTGTGATGCTGCGACCCAACGGGTCCCACTTAGTCTAGTATATATATATATATATATAGTCTATGATATATATATATATATACACATAGTATACACACACACGCATGCACAAAGCAAACAAACAAACAATAGTAGTGCAAAAACACAAAGCCAATGCCCCCAACTCTATGTAGACACCCTTGACACCTTTACTAATCACGTACCTGCTTTAAAAATGCCCAAAGACAGCCTCCACATCGGTCTGCGGCAATGAATTCCACGGATTCACCTCCCACTTGACGAAAGAAATTGCTCCTCATCTCCTTTCTAAAATTGCTTCCTTTTCTGAGGTTGATCCATCTGGTCCTAGACTCTCCCATTAATGGAAACATCCTCTCCACATCCATTCTATCCAGGCCTTTCACTGTTTGGTAACTTTCAATGAGGGCCCCCTCTCGTTGTAGAGGTTGGTTGGTGAGGTAGGATAAAGGAACGGAATCGCCTCCTTTCAAGAAGGGAGGGAGATGAAGCTAGGTTTTATTTAGTAGATAAAAAGACCTGTAAAATATTTGGAAGCAGAACAGCTGTATTTCATCAACTTAAAAAAGTACTGTTTACAATAATCTTTGACCTCTTTGAGTGCTTGTAACACAAACAATCCCAGCCATCTGCTTATAAAATTGGAGTCACTTCCTGTTTGAAACAGGGCCTTGTTCTGCCCGCTTGTTTTTCTTTTAATTTTCACTTTCATCTTCAACACTACCCTTTAAAATCAAACCAAACAGACGCACAGAGTAACTTGGTGATTCTAGGACCAGAGGACATAGGTTTAAGGTGAAGGGGAAAATATTTAATAGGGATCTGAGGGGTAACTTTTTCATGGTGGGTGTATGGAACAAGCTGCCACAGGAGGTAGTTGAGGCAGGGACTATCGCAACGTTTAAGAAACAGTTAGACAGGTATATGGATAGGACAGGTTTGGAAGGATTATGGACCAAGCGCAGACAGAAACAGAAACCTAGAAAATAGGTGCAGGAGTAGGCCATCCGGCCCTTCGAGCCAGCACAGCCATTCAACGTAATCATGGCTGATCATCATAAATCAGTACACCCCCATTCCTTCTTTCTCCCCATATCCCTTGATTCAGTCAGCCTTTAGAGCTAAATCTAACTCTTGAAAACATCTAGTGAGGTGGGACTAGTGTAGCTGGGACATGTCAGCCGGTGTGTGGGCAAGTTGGGCCGAAGGGCCTGTTTCCACGCTGTATCACTCAATGACTCTAAAATCGAGTGCTGAAAATCGAGGTACCCTTCAGATTTGCTATGAATGGGTCTTGAGATTCTGCGTCCTGCCCTTTAGCTTCACCGTTGTATTGAGAGCAGCCACTGTAGAGTTGACCGCACAAGCACAGAGCATTAGGAAGGGACTAAACACCTATCAGCAAAAATAAACTTCCTCGCCTCCAAAAATGTGACTCAAATTGTCTGTCCTTATGTTCAGCTGAACATCCTGTGGTTTCAAAGAGGAAATGTGCAGCCCAGGCCTTTTTTTAAAAAATAATTACAAAATGTTCGGTGTAAAATCAGTCAAATATAACCCCTAGGTCAGAAATCCTTTTAAGTACCAGTTTCATGCACTTTGTCGTTAAGATTCTCGAGTCATAGAATCGTACAGAGTGGAAACAGGCCCGTTGGCCTAATTTGCCCATACCAACCAACATGCCCCATCTACACTAGTCCAACCTGCCTGCATTTGGCCCATGTCCCTTTAAACCTAATTCTGAAGAAGGGTCTTGACCCAAAGCGTCGCCTATTCCTTTTACCCAGATGTACTGCCTGACCCGCTGAGTTACTCCGGCATTTTGTGTCTATCTGTAGTGTAAAACAGCATCTGCAGTTCCTTCCTACACATTCCCTCTCAACCGATCCTATCCTTGTACCTGTCCAAATGCTTTTTAAATGTTGTCCATGACAGGTTTAAAGGAAGGAATGCAAGGAACTGTATACAAGGCCCATATCCCCCGAACCTGTCCTATCCATTTATCTGTCCAAATGGTTCTTAAGCGTTGCAATGCTACCTGCCTCGACTACCTCCTCCGACAGCACTTTGTGTCACTCTTCTGTATTCGATTGCCGACATTTCACGATGTTATTGGAAACAAAGAACTGCAGATGCTGGTTAATGCGTGCTGGAGTAACTCAGCGGGTCAGGCAGCATCTCTGGAGAACATGCATCTGTGATGTTTCGGGTCTGGACCCTTCTTCACACTGATTGTGAGTGGGGGGGTGGGGGGAGACGAAAGCTGGAAAAGGGGAGAGGCAGGACAACGGTCAATAGGTCAATAGGTCATAGGTCAACACAGGCGAGTATGATTTATTTTGACAGGTGGATGGTTGGAACTAAAGATCCTAGGGCGGAGCAAGATAGACCACTCCTGCTAAATGCAATGGCTGACGTGTAGTACGCAACGGAGCGGAACGTGGGCCTTTTTTCATCCATTTCAGTAACCCGCTAAATGCAATGGCTGACGTGTAGTACGCAACGGAGCGGAACGTGGGCCTTTTTTCATCCATTTCAGTAACCCGACCCGACTCGCAGTGTAATCAACGTTGCGGGGGAACAGTTTGTGTTAATAAATTATAATTCTGAAAATGAGGAGAAGATTTTTAGCAAAGAACTTTTATTTTTACGAGGATGTTTCCGTAACTGGCTTCCGTCTCCGCACTAGTATCTTCGCTCCGCTGTGATGGGATCTTTGGTGCGGAGACGGAAACCGGTTACAGAAATGGGGCCGAAAATTACCCATGAATCTGTCGAGCGGTCTACGTTGCTTGCTATAGGATCTTTGGTTGGAACAAAGGCCAGGGATAAGAACCACAGGTGTGAGATAGAATTGAAGAAATGCATATTGTGAAGTCAGGGGGAGGAAAGTAACGGACTGAAGACCTGTCCATGTTCCATCCAGAGATGCTGCCTGACCCATTGCGTTACTCCAGCACCTTGTGTCTTGTATTGTGAAGCATCACGCACTGTGCCTCACCTGGGACTGTTTGATGGGACAGAGTAGGGGAAGCTTGATGTTGCATCCACCCTTGCTGTGTGCATTCCTGATGGGGGCCATGTAAAGGCAGGTTCTCTCTGTGTCTAACCCTAGATACTGAGAGTTTCATGTGGGGAAGTGCAGAGGGACATTCACACACTTTTGTCTAATTGATGCTAGACAAAATTGCTGGAGAAACTCAGCGGGTGCAGCAGCATCTATGGAGCGAAGGAAATAGGCAACGTTTCGGGCCGAAAACCTTCTTCAGACGATGCATCTGATATCACACAACCTAACCCAGCCAGCAACTACCTAGTCATAGAGTCATAGTCATACTGCATGGAAACAGTTCCTTCGGCCCGACTTGCCAACATGCCCCATCTACACTAGTCCCACGTGCCTGCATTTAGCCCATATCCCTCTAAACCTGTCCAATACATGTACCTATCAAAAAAACATCTTAAACGTTGCAATAGTCCCTGCCTTAACTACCTCCTCCAGCAGCTCATTCCATGCACCCACCACCCTCTGTGTAAAAAGTTACCTCTCAGGTTCCTATTAAATCTTAGACAGACACAAAATGCTGGAGTAACTCAGCGGGACAGGCAGCATCTGTGGAGAGAAGGAGTGGGTGACGTTTTGGGTCGAGACTCTGATGCTTGAAGAAGTGTCTCGACCCAAAACGTCACCCATTCCTTCTCTCCACAGATGCTGCCTGTCCCGCTGAGTTACTCCAGCATGTTGTGACTACCTTCATGGAAGGATCGTTCAGAAGCTCCAATTTCACACTGGGAATGACATTAGTTTAGCGATGCAGCGTTGAATGAGGCCCTTCGGCCCGCCGTTGGAGGTACTGGCTCACTGCGCCAGAGACCCGGGCTCGATCCTCCCGTGTCCTGCGTGGGTTTTCTCTGAGATCTTCGGTTTCTTCCCACACTATAAAGACGTGTAGGTTTGCAGGTTTATCGGCCTGGTATGTACATGTAAATTGTCCCTAGTGTGTGTGTAGGATAGTGCTAGTGTGCGGGGATCGCTGTTCTGCGCGGACTCTTATTTCTTATTTATTTATATAGCACATTTTTAGTCAACTTGCATTGACCCCAAAGTGCTTCACATAATTACATTACATTTACACACAGGCAAAGGTGGGTGAAGTGTCTTGCCCCAACGACACAACGACAGTATGCACTCCAAGCGGGATTCGAACCGGCTACCTTCCGGTTGCCAGCCGAACACTTAGCCCATTGCGCCATCTGTCGACTCGGTGGGTTTGTTTCCGTGCTGTATCTCTAAACTACACCAGGGGCAATTTACCTACAAACCTGCAGCTCTTTGGAACATGGGGAGACAGCGGAGCACGTGGAGAAAACCCACGTGGTTACGGGGGGAGCATGCAAACTCCACACTGACAGCATGGGATGGAAGCTGGGTGGGTCTCTGGTGCCATGAGGCAGCAACTCTACCTGCTGCGCCACCATGCCAGCCACCTCCCCCAGCACTGGCACAACTTGTTTGTGGGGCAGTGCATTCTCTTCCGTAACAAAGCAGGAAGTGCATATTGCAGAAGCTTTTACTTGGGGAAAGTTTGAAAGAAAAGGACACTGGTCACATGCAGTGGTAAGGGCGTGAGTTTTGGAATGAGAAATCGCTCCGTAATCTGTCATCAATCCTCAGTCGGTCCGTAATTCCTCTCGCATTTTGAGAAGCACGTTCCATAAGGGGAATTCTGGAAGCATTTTGCCTGGGAACATTTTTAGTTTTAGTTTTAGAGATATGGCGTGGAAACAGGCCCTTCGGCCCACCAAGTCCAACCTCTGCACTCGGCAGATCACGATGAACGAGGCCTGTTCTCCCTCAAGCTTATCTTTGGTTGAGACAGTCCAGAAGGTGCAGATAGGACCAGCCAAGGATTGATAGTAGAGAAGATAGACTCAAAATACTGGAGTAACTGCGGGTCAGGCAGCATCTGTGGACAAAAGGAATAGGCGACCTTTCAGATCGAGACCTTTTTTGGTTTAGTTTAGAGATACAGCTCGCAAACAGGCCCTTCGGCCCTCCGAGTCCATGCCGACCAGTGATCCCCACACACATAAACACCATCCTACACACACTAGGGGACAATTCCCAATTTTACCAAGCCAATTGACCTACAAACCTGCACGTCTTTGGAGTGTGGGGGGAAATCGGATTTCCCAGAGAAAACCCACAGAGGTCACGGGGAGAACGTACAAACTCCGTACAGGAGTTTCCGGGTGTTCCAGTTCCCTCCCACGTTCCAAAGACATGCAGGTTTGTAGGTTGTGTTTAAGAAGGAACTGCAGATGCTGGAAAATCGAAGGTAGACAAAAGTGCTGGAGAAACTCAGCGGGTGCAGCAGCATCTATGGAGCGAAGGAAATAGGCAACGTTTCGGTGAAGGTTTGTAGGTTAATTGGCTTCTGTAAATTGTCCCTTATTTGTAGGGTAAAAGTAGTATTTGGGGATCGCGTGGACTCAGTTGGCCGAATGGTCTGTTTACAATACAATACAATACAATATCGTTTCTTCGATTATATAGTTTGGGTTAGTTTAGGTTAGTTTAGTTTTGTTTATTGCCACAACCAGTCACTGGAAAGGAACAGCACCTCATATTCCGTTTGGGGAGTCTGCATCCTGGGGGCATGAACATCGAATTCTCCCAATTTTGTTAGTCCTTGCTGTCTCCTCCCCTTCCTCAGTCCCCCTGCTGTCTCCTCCCATCCCCCAGCCTTCGGGCTCCTCCTCCTTTTTCCTTTCTTGTCCCCGCCCACCCCCGCCCCCGATCAGTCTGAAGAAGGGTTTCGGCCCGAAACGTTGCCTATTTCCTTCGCTCCGTAGATGCTGCTGCACCCGCTGAGTTTCTCCAGCTTTTTTGTGTACTGGAAAGACAACACCTGATTACACCTCCGATTTCTGAGTCCACTGATAGAGAGAGCCCTCCAGATCAGAAGGTGCAGGCAGAACCTCATAGAGATTGGTGGTAGAGAATGATAGACAAATGCCTGTGGTCAGGATCGCTGTAAGGCAACAACTCTACCCCTGTGCCACCCTTCACGTTGAAGAAACGTCACCTATTCCTTTTCCCCAGAGGTGCTGCCTCCCACACTGAGTTACTCCAACATTGTGCTTCTATCTTCGGTGTAAACCAGCATCGTGCAGTTCCTTCCCACACATTGGTGGTAGAGACGATGGTTCTTAACTAGGGAAGGGGGGGGATCTGGACTGAGATATGGTTGGGGCAGAGATGTGGGTTGGAGGAGCTAGAAACTTTGTAGATAGACACAAAAATCTGGATTAACTCAGCGGGACAGGCAACATCTCTGGAGAGTAGGAATGGGCGACGTTTCTGGACGTGATACTTCTTCAGACTAGGGAAACAAGAGATATAGGTGATGATGTAGAAAGATGAGGAACAATGAATGAAAAATATGCAGAAAAGTTATGGTGATAAAGGAAACGGGCCACTGTTTGCTGTCTGAAGAAGGGTTTCGGCCCGAAACGTTGCCTATTTCCTTCGCTCCATAGATGCTGCTGCACCCGCTGAGTTTCTCCAGCATTTTTGTGTACCTTCGATTTTCCAGCATCTGCAGTTCCTTCTTAAACACTGTTTGTTGGGTGAAAACGAGAAGCTGGTGCGACTTGGGTGGGAGAGGGATAGAGGGAGAGGGAATGCCGGGGTTACTTGAAGTTAGAGAAATCAATATTCATACCACTGGGCTGTAAGCTGCCCAAGCAAAATATGAGATGGTGTTCCTCCAATTTGCGTTTAGCTTCACTCCGACACTGGAGTAAACTTTGTAGATTGCCTCAGAACTGGAATAACTCGGAGGGTCAGGCAACACCTCTGCAACGTTTTGAGAATCCTGTACCGGCACTCCCAAGTCCCTTTGCACCTCCGATTTCTGAATCCTCCTGAGATTTACAAGGTACAGTTAAAAGCTTTTGTTTGCATGTTACCCAGTCAAAATTTCTCCGTGGATTGTCACCTTGTCGTGGTGGAGAAGCTTGTGTGTTCCTGAGATCCTGAGAGCGATGCTGTCTGGAGCTATCTACGCTCCTGGTAGGGCCACCCATGGCGGTAAGGTCGAGGGGGGGGGTCTCTGACAAAGAGCAATCCAACCAAGACCTCAACAGTGGAACAGGCGGAGGACGATGGCTGACCTTAGTGGAGCGTCACAACGGCTGGGAAGGCAGATGAAGGCTGCGGCAGAAAAGGGTCTCCGGTCGTCTGTGACTCCATGCCACTGGATCCTGACCCAGATCTGTCAAGGACCTGGTGGCTGTCTGTGCACCAGTCTCCCCACATTAAACAAAGTCACGCACAGGCGTCCTCCATATAGGGGACAGTACCCTGGAGACACCCATGGTCAGCCTTGACCAAAGGGGGCCTAAGAACCCAGTCAAAGAAAAGTCAAAGAAAAGACTGGTCAATGAGGTAGCTACTATCTACCTCATTGGAGACTCTTGGACTAACTTTGATCAGACTTTACTGGCTTTATCTTGCACTAAACTTTATTCACGTTATTCCCTCTATCAGTGGGCTCAGAAATCGGAGGTGTAATCAGGTGTTGTCTTTCCAGTGACTGGTTGTGGCAATAAACAAAACTAAACTAACCCAAACTATATAATCGAAGATAGACACAAAATGCTGGAGTAACTCAGCGGGCCAGGCAGCATCTCTGGAGAGAAGGAATGGGTGACGTTTCAGGTCGAGACCCTTCTTCGGACTGAAAGTCAGGGGCCGAAGGAGACACCGGAATATCAATCAATCAAAGACTTTATTGTCATTCAAAAATACACCAACAGATGCAAGTCTGAACAAAATTTCATTGCATCTGGCTCACCGTGCAACATAAAATAACAAAAAGATAAAATAGATAAAAAGATAAAATAGATAATAGTGGCGGCACATTATGTGGAATTCAAGAGTCTGATGGCTCGGGGGAAGAAGCTGTTGCAAAACCTGGCCGTTCTGCTCCTTATACTGCGATACCTTTTGCCCGAGGACAGCAGAGTGAACAGTCCATGATGGAGATGTGTGGGGTCTTTTATAATGCTGTTGGCCTTGGACAAGCAACGTTTGCACGCAATGTCCCGGATTGAAGGAAGGGAAGTCCCGATGATTTTTGGAAGGGTTAGGGTAAGGTGTGAAAACGGCAGATCAAAGATATGGAAGGTTATGAGAGATATGGAAGGGTAAGGTGTGAAAATGGCAGATCAAAGGGGACAAAGCTCAAGGAAAATGTAGAATAGATCATTGTTAGCTTGGGCAATGCAACAGCGAGGCGTATATAAGGATAAACTTTAAACAAGGATACAGTCAGACTGGTCGGAAACACGGAGATATGGAAGGGTAAAAACGAGGGATGCTGCCTGTCCCACTGAGTTACTCCACCGGTTTGTGTTTGTCTTCGGTGTAAACCAGCATCTGCAGTTCCCTCCTACGCACCGCATCCCAAAGACGAATTTGAGAAAACTCGAAAAGAGGAAGACAAAATGACTGGAAGGAGTTTCCCCTTTCAAACTGGGTTGTAAAGTCGCTGCCAGAACGTAGCTTCCTCTTTAATTCATCTCGACAAACCTGCTGCCTGGCATCTGGGGAAGTGATGAAACTGCAGAGCAACAAACCAGCGCCTTTGGTCAATCACAGCAAGTGGGAGCAGGTTGGGCGGGGAGAAACACTTCCCTTGGACTCTCCTCTCCCTGCCCAACGTATATGCAAAGGCCCTCCGAAGACAGACACAAAAAGCTGGATTAACTCAGGCAGCATCTCTGAAGAGAAGGAATGGGTGACGTTTCGGGTTGAGACCCTTCTTCAGACTGGTCAGGGATAAGGGAAACGAGAGATATAGTCGATGATGTAGAGAGATAAAGAACAATGAGTCAAGTCATTTTTATTTGTCACGTGCACATAACGTGCAGTGAAATGAATTTGCCAGCAGCGGTACAATAAAAAAGAACACACAATACACAATAAAAATTGAACACAAACATCCACCACAGCATTCATACTGTGGTGGAAGGCACAAAGTTTGGCCAGTCCTCCTCCATTTTCCCCCGTGGTCAGGACCACAATGCGGGCGTCTAGATGCACAGACAAGGTATGTCCAGGTATGTCCTGAATTGGTGCCTCCCCATCGGAGAACACGGCTTCAAGATGGTTTCGGCCGCAGGCCGGCGGTCGAAGATCTAAAGTTCCCGCCGCGCCGCCAATGAGTGAAAGATACGCAAGATAAGTAACAATAATAAAGAAAGTTAGCTGTTTGTTGGGCAACAACGAGAAGCTGGTGTGACGTGGGTGTACCCATTTACTGTTGTGTGGTGTCTTTATAAAATTCCTGTTTTTTCTTTTTTTTCCCTCCCACAATATGTGATTCTGTTCCATTCTGTTTTGTAGGGGTCCATTCTGTTTTGTCTCCTCCCCTTCCTTAACCCTCTAGCTGTCTCCTCCCACCCTCCTATCCGCCCGCCCTCGTGCTCCTCCTCCTCCCCTTTTCCTTCCTTCTCCCCCCCCCCACCCCCATCAGTCTGAAGAAGGGGTTTTGGCCCGAAACGTCGCCTATTTCCTTCGATCCATAGATGCTGCTGCACCCGCTGAGTTTCTCCAGCAATTTTGTGTACCTTCGATCTTCCAGCATCTGCAGTTCCTTCTTGAACAGCTGTTTTGTAGGGGTTTTTTTTGCACAATCCGCGAGCATTGCCAATTTTCATTTCACTGCACATCTCGTATGTGTATGTGATGAATAAACCTGGCTTGACTAGGAGGGGCAGAGAGAGAGGGAATGCTGAGGTTACTTGAAGTTAGAGAAATCAATATTCATACCACTGGGGTGTAAACTGCCCAATTGAAATATGAGGTGCTGCTCCTCCAATTTGCCTTCCGCCTCCCTCTGACAATGGAGGAGGCCCAGGACAGTGTGGGAATGGGAAGGAGAATTAAAGCAACCAGACTGATTCCTGGGATGTCAGGACTGTCTTATGAAGAAAGACTGGATAGACTCGGTTTATACTCTCTAGAATTTAGGAGATTGAGAGGGGATCTTATAGAAACTTACAAAATTCTTAAGGGGTTGGACAGGCTAGATGCAGGAAGATTGCTCCCGATGTTGGGGAAGTCCAGGACAAGGGGTCACAGCTTAAGGATAAGGGGGAAATCCTTTAAAACCGAGATGAGAAGAACTTTTTTCACATAGAGAGTGGTGAATCTCTGGAACTCTCTGCCACAGAGGGTAGTTGAGGCCAGTTCATTGGCTATATTTAAGAGTTAGATGTGGCCCTTGTGGCTAAGGAGATCAGGGGGTCTGGAGAGAAGGCAGGTACGGGATACTGAGTTGGATGATCAGCCATGATCATATTGAATGGCGGTGCAGGCTCGAAGGGCCGAATGGCCTACTCCTGCACCTATTTTTTTTATGTTTCTATGTTTCTAATACCAGGGTTCGATCCAGACCACGGGTGCTGTCTGTACGGAGTTTGTACGTTCTCCCCGTGACCTGCGTGAGATCTTCTGTTTCCTCCCACACTCCAAAGATGTACAGGTTTGTAGGTTAATTGGCCTGGTTTCGATGTGAAATTGTGCCCAGTGTGTGTAAAGTAGTGTTAATGTGCGGGGGATCGCTGGTCGGTGTGGACTCAGTGGGCCGAAGGGCCTGTTTCTCCGCTGCATCTCTAAACTAAACTAAACTAACTTTAGTTGATGAAAAGACACAAAGTGTTGGAGTAACTCAGCTGACTGATGGCTCGAAGGGCCGAATGGCCTATTCCTGCACCTAATTTGTTTCTATGTTTCTACGTTTCTATGAGAGGTCAGGTAGGTCCAGGCGGACTGAGCGAAGGTGTTACGGGAAGGAGGAGGATAGAACTGGTGTACGGGGCGATTGCTGGTCGGAGTGGTGGACCAAATGGCCTGTTTCCACGCTGCATCTCTGAAGTCTAAAGACCAGTGGCCTCTTGCCCAGTTCAGTCCATGTGCATGTCAGTGTTTATGCTCAGTGCGCAGCTGTGAAGTCGCCTGGTGCACTTTCTCCCACATTAAAGGGTGTCGCAAGAATGCAAATTGCTACCGCTTCTCGCAGCCGGAGGCTTTGCAGCTCATGTGGTGCGGGGGTTTGCATCAGCACATTCAGCAGTGCACCGTGCCCCCTCGTTCATTCTGCGGCCGTGCATGCAACACCTGCCTGCAGCTTTGCAGAGAACTCCAACCAACCTCAGTCACCAGGGCTTATACCCTCAGCCTAACCCGACTACAGTTTAAGTTGCAAGCTGTATTCGCACATCACCATCAACACACAGCTTTTTTTCCCTCCTCTCCCATCTGGGGAAACGCATACCTCCAGATTCAGGGACAGTTTCTTCCAAGCTGTTATCAGGCAACTGAACCATCCTACCAACAACCGGAGAGAGGTCCTGAACTACTACATAGAAACATAGAACATAGGTGCAGGAGTAGGCCATTCGGCCCTTCGAGCCCATTCAATATGATCATGGCTGATCATCCAACTCAGTATCCCATCCCTGCCTTCTCTCCATACCCCCTGATCCCTTTAGCCACAAGGGCCACATCTAACTCCCTCTTAAATATAGCCAATGAACTGTGGCCTCAACTACCTTCTGTGGCAGAGAATTCCAGAGATTCACCACTGTGTGAAAAATGTTTTTCTCATCTCGGTCCTAAAGGATTTCCCCTCTATCCTTAAGCTGTGACCCCTTATCCTGGACTTCCTCAACATCGACCTTATTGAAGACCCTCAGACTATCTTTGATCGGGCTTTACTTTGCACTAAATGTAATTCATGTTGTCCCATTTATCAATTAAAGTTGAATCTGAATCTGAATCATGTATCTGTACACTGTGGACGGCTCGATTGTAATCATGCATTGTCTTTCTGCTGACTGGTTAGCACGCAACAAAAGCTTTTCACTGTACCTCGGTACACGTGACAATAAGAGAGTTAAGAATCAAGAGCCTGAAGAATGCATCTGCCTGAAGAAGGGTCTCGACCCGAAACGTCACCTATTACTTTGCTCCTTAGACGCTGCCTCACCCGCTGAGTTTCTCCAGCATTTTTGAATCAACAGTGTTTTGTTATCATATGTCCCAGATAGAACAATGAAATTCTGACTTGCAGCAACACAACACAACACAACACTGCGTTCATACGCTCTCCATCCCTCCCCCACCCAAGTTGCACCAACTTCTTGTTTTCACCCAACAACGGCCTGTTTCCTTTATCACTGTTCCATTTGTGCATATCTTTTGTCCCTTGCTTGTTATCTCTCTGCATCATCATCTATATCTGCCAGGGGTGGTGGTGGAGGCAGATACAATAGTGTGCAGACAGGCAAGAGCTCGTCTCGGCATCATAATTTGCCACAGACATCGTGGGCCGAAGAGTGTAGGAAGGAACTGCAGATGCTGGTTTAGACCAAAGATAGACACACAATGCTGGAGTAACTCAGCGGGACGGGCAGCATCTCTGGAGAGAAGGAATGGGTGACGTTGCGGGTCGAGACCCGAAGTCTGAAGAAGGGTCTTGACCAGAAACGTCACCCATGCCTCCTCTCCAGAGATGCTGCCCGACCCGCTGAGTCACTCCAGCATTCTGTGTCTGTCTTCTTTAACTTTCGTTACAGGAAAGTCTTAAAATGACGAGAAAGGGCACGGCATCAAACTTCACAACTTCCTGTGCCACCTAAGTGATTCATGCCTGTCGGTGTCACTTTAAGACCAGTTTCATTTTAGCTTCTTGTGGGAGGTAACTCAAACTCTGTACACACGCACACACACTCACACACACGCACACACACACGCCCACAGCAGACGAGCGTTTGTAGCGAAGGAGAGACTGCAGTCTCCAGCAAAGCAACGGGCGTGAAGACAGAAAAGTTTCAAAAATGATGAAGAAACAGCTGAACCGGATGCTCCAGTTAGCGAACCACACCTCAGGCAGGTAAGAGTGGAGAGAATTCCGCATTATGTTTCCTGGAGGCTTTCGACAAGTGGTTTTTTTGCAATATTCAATTTAGGAAGTTAAGGGCTTGCTGTTTGGCTTGCCTGCAGCAGAACTCCTTCGTTACAGTGGAAAGCTGAGAGTTTCCCCTGTCAGATAGTAAATGCCTGTCTTGATAAATTGTCCGGCTCTGAATCTGTGGAATTCTTTGCCACAGACGGCTGTGGAGGGAAAGTCAGTGGATTTTTTTTAAGGCAGAGATGGATAGATTCTTGATTTGTACGGGTGTCGGGGGTTATGAGGATAGATCAGCCATGATTGAGAAGAACTTTTTTCACACAGAGAGTGGTGAATCTCTGGAACTCTCTGCCACAGAGGGTAGTTGAGGCCAGTTCATTGGCTATATTTAAGAGGGAGTTAGATGTGGCCCTTGTGGCTAAGGGGATTAGGGGGTATGGAGAGAAGGCAGGTACGGGATACTGAGTTGGATGATCAGCCATGATCATATTGAATGGCGGTGCAGGCTCGAAGGGCCGAATGGCCTACTCCTGCACCTAATTTCTATGTTTCTATGTTTCTATGATTGAATGGCAAAGTAGACTTGATGGGCCGAATGGCCTAATTCTACTCCTATTACTTATGATCTCATGAGCAGTTGGGAGTTTGTGAGGAGCGGAGGAGACGGGAAGCATACGCCTCTCCTCCGACTTCATTGATCTTTAACCCATTCAGTGCCATACTTGGCCAGTAGTGGGAAACAAAACTTGGCAGTGAACAGGTTAACGGACGATCATAACTGGAGGAATGTGTCCACACTAACGTCCCCTCTTCCCCTGGCTCCTCTGCTCCTGCTGTTGCACAATTAACCTCAATAAGCAAAAGAACAAAGTGCTGGAGGAACTCAGCAGACCAGGCAGCATCTGTGGAGGGGATGGGCAGGCAACGTTTTGTGTCGGGAACCCTCTTCAGTCTGAAGACACAGAATGCCACCTGTCCGTTCACTTCCACAGATGCTGCCTGACCCGCTGAGTTCTTCCAGCACTTTTTTTTCCGCGCAGGATTCCAGCACCTGAGGTCTCGTGTGTCTCCACTGGGAAATCTCCTTGAGGAACGGCTACTGGCTGCATGCCGGTGGAGTTGCTGCCTCACAGCGCCAGAGACCCGGGTTCCATCCTGACTGCGGGTGCTGTCTGTGCGGAGTTTGTATGTTCTCCCCGTGACCGCGTGGGCTTTCTCCGTGTGCTCCGGTTTTAATAGACAATAGGTGCAGGAGTAGGCCATTCGGGCCTACAGTTTAAGTTGCAAGCGGTCCTTCGAGCCAGCACCGCCATTCAATGTGATCATGGCTGATCATCCACAATCAGTACCCCGTTCCTGCCTTCTCCCCATATCCCCAGACTCCGCTATCTTTAAAACCCCTATCTACTATAGCTCTCTCTTGAAAGAATCCAGAGAACCGGCCTCCACCGCCCTCTGGGGCAGAGAATTCCACAGACTCACAACTCTCTGTATAAAAATGTTTTTCCTCATCTCCGTTCTAGATGGCTTACTCCTACTCCAAAGACCTACAGAGATAAAGACCTCCAAAGATTTGTACATTAATTAGCTTCGGTAAAAATTGTAAATTGTCCCTCGTGTGTAGAATAGTGTGTGGGGATCCCAAACTCAGTGGGTGGAAGAGCTTGTTTCCTCGTTGCATCTCCAAACTAAACTAAACCAAGCCTACATTGAGGCCATGTTCCACCATTGTGGACCAAAGCACGTGTTCTTGTGCTACAGTGTTAAATGTTCATTCCGAAATGAATTCCAAGGCATTCTTGAATTCCACTGTTCCCCCTTTGTGGTTCCTTCTGCTCTGCTGCTCCTTGGCCATGAGTCTGACCCAAACCATCGGACTGAAGAGGCCTCCAGACCAGAAACATCGTTAGAACGTTCCCCTCCACAGAGGCCGCCTGACTCACTGAGTTCCTCCAGCACTTTGCTCGAGATTCCCGCATCTCTTGCATCAGCCATGAGAAGCAGCTCCCGTGGTTGAAGCAATGACGTGGATTTTGGGGAAATAACTTCTGCACCGAACAGCAGCTGTCCGCAGCAAGATGGAATCTAACTGCCTGGCTGGCAGTACCATGGCTGAGTTCCCCAACACTAGCTGGTGGAGCTGACGAAGGGTCTCGACCCGAAACGTCACCCATTCCTTCTTTCCAGAGATGCTGCCTGTCCCACCGAGTTACTCCAGCATTTCGTGTCAATGGCCTTGTAGAGCTGCTGCCTCACAACCCCAGAGCCCCGGGTTCAATCCTGACGTCAAGTGCTGTCTGTGCGGAGTTTGCATGTTCTCCCTGTAACCATGTAGGTTTTCTGTGGGTGCTCCAGTTTCCTCCCATATCTCCATAAAAGACGGTACACAAAAAAGCTGGAGAAACTCAGCGGGTGCAGCAGCATCTATGGAGCGAAGGAAATAGGCAACGTTTCGGGCCGAAACCCTTCTTCTCCAAAGAGAGTACTGGTTTGCAGGTTAATTGGCTTCGGTAAAGTTGTAAATTGTCCCTAGTGTGTGTAGGATGGTGTTAATGTGCAGAGTCAGTGGGCCCAAGGGCCTGGTTTTCACGCTGTATCTCTAAAGCCTAAAGGTCCCCATTGAAGTGTACAGAATAATGAAAGGCTTGGATAGAGTGGTTGTGGAGAGGATGTTTCCACTAGTGGGAGAGTCTAGGTCACAGCCTCAGAATTAAAGGACGCTTTTTAGGAATGAATAAAGCAATAAGTTTATTGTCCATGTAGTCACATACAAGGAATTTGCCTTGGTGCTCTGCTCACAAGTGGCAATATGACATACAGTGACAGTTAAGAATGATACATAAAACATTATACATTAATAATCAGGAGATGAGGAGAAATTTCTTTAGTCAGAGGGTGGTGAATCTGTGTAATTCTTTGCCACAGAAGGCTATGGAGGCAAAGTCACTAGATATTTCGAAGGCAGAGATAGATAGATTCTTGATTAGTGCGGGTGTCTGGGGTTATGGGGAGAAGGCAGGAGAATGGTTAGGAGGGAGAGATAGATCAGCCGTGATTGAATGGTGGAGTAGACTTGATGGGCTATTCCTGTCCCTTATGGCCTTAAGTCACAAGTCAAGTCAAGTCAAGTATATTCGTCACACATACACATACGAGATGTGCAGTGAAATGAAAAGTGGCAATGCTGGCGGACTTTGTACACAGAGACAAACAAACAAACAACCAAACAAACTACAAACAGAATCGCATATTATTTTACATATTAAATATTGTGGGCGGAAGAAAAAGAGAAAAAAACAGCACTTTAAAAAAAAAAAAACAGTAGAGTGGTTCAGTAAAGTTAGTCCCTGGTGAGATTAGTCCCTGATGAGTTTACAGATCTAATGGCCTCTGGGAAGAAACTCCTTCTCAACCTCGCCGTTCTCACCGCATGGCAACGGAGGCGTTTGCCTGACCGTAGCAGCTGGAACAGTCCGTTGGAGGGGTGGAAGGGGTCTCCCATGATTTTATTGGCTCTGGAGTTGCACCTCCTGATGTATAGTTCCTGCAGGGGGGGGAGTGAAGTTCCCATAGTGCGTTCGGCTGAACGCACTACTCTCTGCAGAGCCTTCTTGTCCTGGGCAGAGCAATTCCCAAACCAGATGGTAATATTTCCGAACAAGGCTATTGAGTTGCAAGTTGTCAACCACCCGAAGCATTCAGTCCTTCCATCACCAGTGCTGTGTGGCTGCAGAAACATCTACACAAGGTTCCTCTCCTCCAAGCTGCTCCTTCTAAACCTACAACAACTTCTACAACCAAGATGGGTGTCTGGGTGTCATGGTACACCAGTCATTGAAGGTAGGCATGCAGGTGCAGCAGGCAGTAAAGAAAGCGAATGGTATGTTAGCTTTCATAGCAAAAGGATTTGAGTATAGGAGCAGGGAGGTCTACTACAGTTGTACAGGGTCTTGGTGAGACCACACCTGGAGTATTGCGTACAGTTTTGGTCTCCAAATCTGAGGAAGGACATTATTGCCATGGAGGGAGTGCAGAGAAGGTTCACCAGACTGATTCCTGGGATGTCAGGACTGTCTTATGAAGAAAGACTGGATAGACTTGGTTTATACTCTCTAGAATTTAGGAGATTGAGAGGGGATCTTATAGAAACTTACAAAATTCTTAAGGGGTTGGACAGGCTAGAGATGCAGGAAGATTGTTCCCGATGTTGGGGAAGTCCAGGACAAGGGGTCACAGCTTAAGGATAAGGGGGAAATCCTTTAAAACCGAGATGAGGAGAACTTTTTTCACACAGAGAGTGGTGAATCTCTGGAACTCTCTGCCACAGAGGGTAGTTGAGGCCAGTTCATTGGCTATATTTAAGAGGGAGTTAGATGTGGCCCTTGTGGCCAAGGGGATCAGGGGGTATGGAGAGAAGGCAGGTACGGGATACTGAGTTGGATGATCAGCCATGATCATATTGAATGGCGGTGCAGGCTCGAAGGTCCGAATGGCCTACTCCTGCACCTAATTTCTATGTTCTATGTTTCTAAGAAGGACTGAGACTGTTGATGCATGGGAACACCACTTGTAGATTCCTCTCCAAACCATCCAACAAATGGAGATATGTCTCCTGCCCCGTATAATGTTTACACATTCTGTTGTGCTGCAGCAAGCAAGAATTTCATTGTCCTAGCTGGGACACATGACAATAAAGCTCTCTTGACTTGACTTGATATATTGCCATTGTTACCTAGTTTAGTTTAGTTCAGTTGAGTTCATAAGTGACGGCAGCAGAATCAGGCCATTCAGCCCATCAAGTCTACTCTGTCATCCAAACCTGGCTGATCTAACCTTAGTTTAGTTTGTAGATTGCCTTGTTAGTAAGTAAGTTTATTGGCCCAGTATTCACATACAAGGAATTTGCCTTGGTGCTCCGCCCACAAGTAACAACATGACATACAGTGACAGTTACGAATGACTCAGAAAACACTAAACATTAATAATAATAAAACATTCATGATAAAACACCATTGATCAAGCATGTGAACCAACAAAATACCAGATCAAAGGGAGGCTAAAGATTTTTGGCTGTTAGTAGAGCAACTACTCGTGGATAAAAACTGTTTTTATGTCTGGGCTGTGGCAGCTTTGACAGTCCGGAGTCGCCTTCCAGAGGGAAGTGATTCAAAGAGATTGTGGCCAGGGTGAGAGGGGTCAGAGATGATCTTGCCCGCTCGCTTCCTGGCCCTTGCAGTGTACAGTTCATCAATGGAGGGAAGGTTGCAGCCAATAACCTTCTCTGCTGATCGGACGATTCGCTGCAGCCTCCGGGTGTCGTGCTTGGTGGCTGAGCCAAACCAGACCATGATGGAGAAGGTGAGAACAGACTCTACGATGGCCGTGTAGAATTGGACCATCATTGCCTGTGGCAGATTGTGCTTCCTCAGCTGCCGCAGGAAGTACATCCTCTATTGGGCCTTTTTGACTGTGGAGTCGATGGTAGCCCCACACTTAAAGTCCTTGTAGATGATGGTTCCCAAGAACTTAAAAGACTCCTGTCTGTAGGCAGATTCCTCCCCATCCTGGAACAGTCCAATCAGGGTTGTGTCGTCCGCAAACTTGAGAAGCTTGACAGAGGTGTCTGTGGAGGTGCAGTCGTTGGTGTAGAGAGAGTAGAGGAAAGGAGAGAGTACGCAGCCTTGCGGTGCTCCTATGCTGAGTGTTTGTGGGTCCGAGATGTGCTTTCCCAGCCTCACATACTACTTCCTGTCTGTCAGGAAGTTGGTGATCCACCGACAGAGGGGTTCAGGCACAGTCAACTCGGAAAGTTTGGAGTGTAGTAGCTCTGGCACAATGGTGTTGAATGCAGAGCTAAAATCAACAAACAGGATCCTTGCATAGGTCCCCTGGCAGTCTAGGTGCTGGAGGATGAAGTGCAGGCCCAGGTTGACTGCATCATCCACAGATCTATTGGCCCGATATGCAAACTGCAGAGGGTCCAGCAGGGGGATCGTGATATTTTTCAGCTTGGCCAGCACAAGCCTTTCGTGTGTCTTCATGACTACAGAGGTCAGTGCGACAGGCCTGTAGTCATTAAGGCAAGTAATCCTTGCCTTTTTGGGTACAGGGACAATAGTGGAGACTTTGAAGCAGGCTGGGACAGTACAGGTATGCAGGGACTGGTTAAAAATGTCTGTGTAGACCGGTGCCAGCTGTTTGGCTGAGCTTAAGAGTAGAGGGGGAAACATTGTCAGGTCCTGGAGATTTCCAGCTTTTCTGTCTTCTGAAAAGCCTCTCCACCTCCTCTATTTTTATTGTTGATATTGGATAAGTGATGTTGTGCAGCACAGAGGGTGTGGGTGATTGGGTGTGAAGTGATTGGAGGCGGGTGGGTGTAGAAGAGCCCAGTCTTTGCAGACTGAGGGTACACAAAATTGCTGGAGAAACTCAGCGGGTGCAGCAGCATCTATGGAGCGAAGGAAATAATAATAATAATAATAATAATTTTATTTATAGAGCACTTTAAAAACAAACATAGCTGCAACAAAGTGCTGTACATCACTAATCATTGACAAAAAAGTTAATACACACCAAAAATAACAATCAAAAGAAATAGTAGGAAAAGACATGTAAAATAAAGAAACATCAAAAACACCACAAACAGAAGCAAAGCCTCAGGCATGGTCAAAAGCCAGGGAGTACAAATGTGTTGTATAAAATGTGAAATAGGCGACGTTTCGGGCTGAAACCCTTCTTCAGACTGATGGGGGGTGGGGGGGGGGGGAAGGAAGGAAAAGGGGAGGAGGAGGAGCCCGAGGGCGGGCGGATAGGAGGGTGGGAGGAGACAGCTAGAGGGTTAAGGAAGGGGAGGAGACAGCAAGGGCTAGCAAAATTGGGAGAATTCAATGTTAATGCCATCCGGACGCAAGGTCCCCAGGCGGAATATGAGGTGCTGTTCCTCCAATTTCCGCTGTTGCTCACTCTGGCAATGGAGGAGACCCAGGACAGAGAGGTCGGATTGGGAATGGGAGGGGGAGTTGAAGTGCTGAGCCACAGGGAGGTCAGGTTGGTTATTGCGGACTGAGTGGAGGTGTTCGGCGAAACGATCGCCCAACCTACGCTTGGTCTCCCCTTTGCAGACTGAGGTGTGAAGTGTTGGTTGGGGTGGGAAATGGTGCAGCCTTTTCGTACTTAGTCTTGCCTTTAGCAGGTGTGAAGTGGCGAATGGAAAGGAGAGGGTGCAGGGTCCATTCTTTGTAGACTGGGGTCTGGCTGTGTTGGGAGGGGATACCAGGGTTCCGTTTCTGATGTTCAAACCTGCAGTGAAACTCATTCAGGTCGTTGGTCAGCTGAGGATTGTCCAAAGAGCGGGGGGGCTTTCCTCTTGTGGCTGGTAATTTCTTGCAAGACCTTCCAAACTAAAGAAGAGTCACTTGCTGAGAACCTGCTCCTCAACTTCTCAGAGTACCTTTCCTTGGCAGCTCTGATTTATCTTCTCAGCTTGTACTTGGCCTGCCTGTAGAGGTCTGCATCCCCGCTCCTGTAGGCCTCCTCTTTAGGCCGTCGGAGCTGTCTGAGTTCTGCAGTGAACCAGGGTTTGTTGGTGTTGAACCAGGTCCGGGTCTTAGTTAGAATGCAACTGTCCTCGCAAAAGCTGACATAGACTCATCGAGGCTTGTGGATGCTTCCCTGAACACATTCCAATCCATGCAGTCTAAGCAGGACAGTAGGTTCTCAATGCCATCGCTTGTCCACCTTTTCGTTGTTCTGGCTTAGCAGCTTTTAGATTAGCAAGTTGCCCCTCGGGTTCCCATTAAATCTTTCCCCCATCATCTTAAACCTATATCCTCTGGTCCTTGATTACCCTAACTCTGGTTAATGAGCCCAATCTACCCCATTGGAGACAAGATCAAGATCAAGATTCAATTTAATTTAATTGTCATTTGGACCCCTTGAGGTCCAAACGAAATGCCGTTTCTGCAGCCAAACATTACAAACAAATAGACCCAAGACACAACATAATTTACATAAACATCCATCATATCGCTGTGATGGAAGGCCAAAAAAACTTATCTCTCAACTGCACTCCCCCCCCCATGTCAGAGTCAAAGTCAAAGCCCCCGGCTGGCGATGGTGATTGTCCCGCGGCCATTAAAGCCACGCCGGGTGATGCAAGGTCGCACACCGGGTTCTTGGTGTTGGAGCCCCCGGCGTGCGCTCGCAGAGTCCCGCGGCCATTCCAAGCCGCGCGGGGCGGTGATGTCAGGCCCCGCTCCAGGAGCTCTTCAACCCCGCAACTCGGGCGAGAGAAGTCGCCGTTGCGGGAGCCCTGAAAAGCGGTCTCCCTCCAGGGACCCGCGGGCTCCAGGTGCCGCCGTCCGCCAGACCCGCAGTTGCAGCCTCCGAATCTCCGGAGGTCGGGCCGCAGCCATCGAACTATCTTCAATCAAACATTATCCTATATCTGTACACTGTGGGCAGCTTGATTGTAACCATCTAGAGTCTTTTTGCTGACTGGATAGCACACAACAAAAAGCTTTTCACTGTACACGTGACGATAATAAACTAAACGAAAATAAATAAAGAAGTCTGAAGAAGGGTCTCGACCCGAAACGTCGCCTATTCCTTCGCTCCTGCCTCACCCGCTGAGTTTCCCCAGCATTTTTTTCTACCTTAAACAAACAAGGAGCCTTTATTGCAGATTCGCAGTTTACAAAATACTGCATTCATCAAAACTGCGATTCATGCCGTCTGCAAACCGGGTTCATCAGGTTGCAGTTGTCAGCTGTGTTCACGATGCACTCGCGCCTCCCGCGGTGACAAAAGTTCATGGAAGGCGTCAAGTCCCCATGGACACCATGTGTTCCTTCTCCAGGGACACGTGGGACCGGACATAGGTACAATAGACAATAGGCAATAGGTGCAGGAGTAGGCCATTCGGCCCTTCGAGCCAGCACCGCCATTCAATGTGATCATGGCTGATCATCCCCCAATCAGTACCCCGTTCCTGCCTTCACCCCAAATCCCCTGATTCCGCTATCTTTAAGAGCCCTATCTAGCTCTCTCTTGAAAGCATCCAGAGAACCGGCCTCCACCGCCCTCTGACGCAGAGAATTCCACAGACTCACCACTCTCTGTGAGAAAAAGTGTTTCCTCGTCTCCGTTCTAAATGGCTTACTCCTTATTCTTAAACTGTGGCCCCTGATTCTGGACTCCCCCAACATCGGGAACATGTTCCCTGCCTCTAGCGTGTCCAAGCCTTTAACAATCTTATATGTTACAATGAGATCTCCTCTCATCCTTCTAAACTCCAGAGTGTACAAGCCCAGCCGCTCCTTTCTCTCAGCATATGACAGTCCCGCCATCCCGGGAATTAACCTTGTTAACCTACACTGCACTCCCTCAATAGCAAGAATGTCCTTCCTCAAATTAGGGGACCAAAACTGCACACAATACTCCAGGTGTGGTCTCACTAATGCCCCCGTCAAACTTAGGAAACCTGAACGGAAACCTCTGGAGACTTTGCGCCCCGCCCAAGGTTTCCGTGCGGTTCCTGGAGGTTGCAGGTGGTTGCCGGAGGTTGCAGGTAGTGGAAGCAGGTAGGGAGACTGACAAAAACCTCCGGGAACCGCACGGAAACCTTGGGCGGGGCGCAAAGTCTCCAGAGGTTTCTGTTCAGGTTTCCTAAGTGGGACAGGGGCATAAGCCTCTGTACAACTGCAGAAGGACCTCTTTGTTCCTATACTCGACTCCTCTTGTTATAAAGGCCAACATGCCATTCGCTTTCTTCACTGCCTGCTGGACCTGCATGCTTGCTTTCATAGACTGATGAACAATGACCACCAGATCCCGTTGTACTTCCCCTTTTCCCGACTTGACGCCATTTGGTACGGAAGAGGGGCAGGCGGTCGTTTCGGGCAGAACCCTCGTCTGCTGGCTGCCCGGACCCACTGGCTGTGCGGGGTCACTTCAAGGGCACGGCACACTGGTACCACACACCAACCATCCGTCACGCCCAGAACCTCTACCAGCTTCCTCGAGGGCCTTCTGACTCTCCCTCCCTACACAGCAGCACCCTAACTACATCAACTGCAAAGGTTGCCCCATATCCCAGACCAAGCCTTGGCTTGGAAACAGAGAAACATAGAAATTAGGTGCAGGAGTAGACCATTCGGCCCTTCAAGCCTGCACCGCCATTCAATATGATCATGGCTGATCATCCAACTCAGTATCCCATCCCTGCCTTCTCTCCATACCCCCTGATCCCTTTAGCCACAAGGGCCACATCTAACTCCCTCTTAAACATAGCCAATGAACTGTGTGGCCTCAACTACCTTCTGTGGCAGAGAATTCCACAGATTCACCACTCTCTGTGTGAAAAATGTTTTCCTCATCTCGGTCCTAAAAGGTTTCCCCCTTATCCTTAAACTGTGTGACCCCTTAACCTGCTTCTGCACTGTTCCTTGTATTCACAATACCTCCAGTTTTCTTTGACTGTTTCATAAGTCATAGGAGCAGAATTAGGCCATTCGGCCCATCGCGCTTACTCCACCATTCAATCGTGGCTGATCTATCTCTCCCTCCTAGCCCCATTCTCCTGCCTTCTCCCCATAACCCCTGACACCAGAATCTGTCCATCTCCGCCTTAAAAATATCCATTGGCTTGGCCTCCACAGCCTTCTGTGGCAATGAATTCCCCAGATTCACCACCCTCTGACTAAAGAAATTCCTCCTCATCTCCTTTCTAAAGGTACGTCCTTTTATTCTGAGGCTGTGTCCTCTGGTCCCAGACTCTCCCACTAGTGGTAACATCCTCTCCACATCCACTCTGTCCAGGCCTTTCACTATTCGGTAAGTTTTAACGAGGTTCCCCCTCTTCCTTCCAAACTCTAGAAGGATGGTTGTATAAGGTTTAAAACTCTATGTTGTTTTTATATAACATAAAATGCATCACCTATACATGTTCTCCAGGGATGCTGCCTGAACCGCTGAGTTGCTCCAGCAAATAAAATAGACACCAAGTGTTGGAGTTAAGGGCCTGTCCCACGAGCATGCGACCGACCTGCATGCGGCAAGCGCGACCAAACCGGAAGCGGGGGCCGTGCGGAGGTCGAGTGATCCCCGTACAGGGCCGGTCCCACTAGCATGCGCCTGCATGCGGCAAGCGCGACCAAGCTCCAAGTGGGGGTCGAGTGAGTGACGTGAAGTTCGAGCGAAGTCCGCGGGAAGTTCGGGCGTGGCGTACAGCGTCAGGACGTTGCGTACGGCGTCGAGACGCAGCGCACGCCCGTCAAGGCGGCGGAATTTTCGAACACGGTCATTTTTTCGGAGCCCCGCGCGATGTCGGGACCAGCTCCGCACAACTCCATACGGCTCCGGCGATCGAAGTGGGACCGGCCCCGCGAGGCCGTACAGCTCAAGCGACCACGTTAGGTCGCGCTTGCCGCATGGAGTCGCATGCTCGTGGGACAGCCCTTAACTCAGCAGGTCAGACAACATCTCTGGAGAACTTGGAAAGGTTAAATTTTGGATTGGACCATTCCCTCCCTATCTGACCCCCTTCCCCCCACCCACCCCCCCCCTCCCCCCTTCCCCCCACCCACCCCTCGCCCTAATCATTGTACTAGTTTCACTATCGTCCTGTTGAGTGTTTAAGAAGGAACTGCAGATGCTGGAAAATCGAAGGTAGACAAAAGTGCTGGAGAAACTCAGCGGGTGCAGCAGCATCTATGGAGCGAAGGAAATGGGCAACTGAAGAAGGGTTTCGGCCCGAACCGTTGCCTATTTCCTTCACTCCATAGATGCTGCTGCACCCGCTGAGTTTCTCCAGCACTTTTGTCTACCGTCCTGTTGAGTTTCGTTGTCTGCATAGCTCGTTATCACCCACCACTCAGCCAACAATCTCACCAGTGACCCGGGTTCGACCCTGACTACGGGTGCTGTGTGTACGGATTTTGTACGTTCTCCCCGTGACCTGCGTGGGTTTTAATTCGAGATCTTCGGTTTCCTCCCACACTCCCAAACACATACAGGTTTGTAGGTTAATTGGCTTGGTATGACAAATTGATATGACCAATGACTTGGTATGTTGCTAAAACAAATTGTCCCTGATGGTGTGTGTAGGGTAGTGTTAGTGTGCAGGGATGGCTGGTCGGTGCGGACTCTGTCGGCCTGTTTCCACGCTGTATCTATAAACTAAACTAAACTGCACGCATTACTACAGACGTGGTCTGGGCCTGGCTGAGCTGGTCATTCGTGGGTTTTGGCAAAGGGCCATGGGCCTAGAGCTCCAACTAGGCAGCCAGCCTGCCCCTCTTCCAGGCTCATGTCCGTGCCCGGGTATCCCTGGAGAGGGAACACACAGTGTCCACGGGCACTTTGCACATTTTCCAGCACCGCTGGGCACCACATGATCTTGAGTGCTGCTCAGCTGAAAGTAAAATAGGTGCAGGAGTAGGCCATTCAGCACTTTGAACCAGCACCGCCATCCAATATGATCAAGGCTGATCATCCAAAATCAGTATCCCGTTACTGCTTTCTCCCCATATCCCTTCATTCCTTTAGCCCTAAGAGCTATATCTAACTCTCTCCTGATAAACACCCAGTGAATTGGCCTCCGCTGCCTTCTGTGGCAGAGAATTCCACAGTTTCGCAACTCTCTGGATGAAAAAGTTTTTCCTCATCACAGTCCCAAGTGGCCCACCCCTTATTCTTAAACTGTAACCCCCTGGTTCTGCATATTCCTTATTTTAGAGTGACGTCTCCTTGTGTAGGATAGTGTTAGTGTACGGGTGTCGGCGCGGACTCGGTGGGCCGAAGGGCCTGTTTCCATGCTGTATCTCTAAAGTATCTGCCGTTGCACATCAGACAGGCCCCCTCACTGTCCATCTTCAAATCCAGTGTTAAAACACATTTGTACTCCCTGGCTTTTGACCATGCCTGCGGCTTTGCTTCTGTTTGTGGTGTTTTTTGATGTTTCTTTATTTTACATGTCTTTTCCTACTATTTCTTTTGATTGTTATTTTTGGTGTGTATTAACGTTTTTGTCAGTGATTAGTGATGTACAGCACTTTGTTGCAGCTATGTTTGTTTTTAAAGTGCTCTATAAATAAAATTATTATTATTATTATTATTAAAGTTAAAGTTATAGTAGTGTATTCACTGTGACTTTGCACCTGTATATAAACTTACCTTTGTAAAAAAAGATGCGTCCTAACCGATGCATTCTATAGCTGCAGATATTGACAATGTGTACAAAATAGCCACGTGGATTATGTAACGTTTAGTTTAGTTTAGAGATACAGCGTGGACACGGGCTCTTTCGGTCCCACGTGTCCACACCGACCATCGCTTACACGTACACCAGTTCTACCCAACATATTAGGGACAATTTACAGAAGCCAATTAACCTACATGTGTAGGAAGGAACTGCAGATGCTGTTTTAAACTAAAGATAGACACAAAAAAAGCTGGGGTAACTCAGCGGGTCAGGAGACCAAGGAATTGGTGATGTTTCAGGTCAGACCATCCCCACCCTCTCCACTCCTCCCCCACCCAAGTCAACGTACTAGTTTCACTGTCGCCCAGTTAAGTTTCATTGTCTGTATAACTTGTTATCACCTACCACACAGCCAACAATGGACCATTGTGGGCTCTATGCTTCCTTGATCATCGTTACTTTATTGCAGATCTTTCATTCATTTGTTCTGTACCTCTCTATATATTACCGTCTATATCTCTCGTTTCCCTTCTCGCTGACTCTCAGTCTAAAGAAGGGTCTCGACCCGAAATGGCACCTGCTCCAGAGATGCTGCCTGGCCCCGCTGAGTTACTCCAGCGTTAGTGTGTCCATTTCCAATCAACCTACACGCCTGCACGTCTCCGGTATGTGGGAGGAAGCCAGAGCACACGGAGAAAACCCACGCTGGTCACGGGGAGAACGTGCAAACTCCGTACAGACGGCGCCCGCAGTCAGGATGGAACCTGGGCCTCTGGCGCTGTGAGGCAGCAACTCTACCGCTGCGCCATCGTGCCGCGCCTTAATACACATGCGTGAATATTCTTGTTTCCATTGCTTTGTTCAGTTTAGTCTATTGTCACGTGTACCGAGGTACAGTGAAAAGCTGTTGTTGCTGCTAACCAGTCAGCGGAAAGACAATACATGAGTACAATCAAGCCATTCACAGTGTATAGATACATGATAAGGATGTAACGTTTAGTGCAAGGTAGAGCCAGCAAAATCCGATCAAGGATAGTCCGAGGGTCCCCCGATGAGGTAGATAGTAGTTCAGGACTGCTCTGTAGTTGTGGTAGGATGGTTCAGTTGCCTGATAACAGCTGGGTAGAAACTGTCTCTGAATGTGCGTTTTCACACCTCTGTACCTTTACCCTGATGGGAGAGGGGGGAAGAGGGAGTGACCAGGGTGCGACTCATCCTTGATTATGATGCTGCTGGCCTTGCCGAGGCAGCGTGAGGTGTAGCTGGACTCAGTGGAAGGGAGGTTGACGTGTGTGGTTGTCTGGGCTGCGTCCACAATTCTCTGCATCAGGGCAAGTGTTTTTGTCTGTGGTTTCAGATTGAGGAAACTTGCATTCACTTTTAAGGAAGCATCTAGCTAATGCTTGACGTCTTTCTGCTTGACGTACAGAAAAGATCCCTTCACCACCACTTCGACGAAGAGCAGAAGTCTTGGACCCAATATTTGTCCTTCAACCAAATCATGAAAATAAATGTGTCACTTGGTATTATTTTGTTCTTTGTGGGATCTTGTCGTCTGCATAGTAAATGAATGAATGAATGAATAAGTTTATTGGCCAAGTGTGTACACATACAAGGAATTTGCCTTGGTGCTCCGCCCGCAAGTAACAACACGACATACAGTAAACCATTAAGAATAAAACATAAAACATAAGACCTCTACCGACAGCGCTGTAAAATTTATCTTCAAGCCAACATGCTTATAGATTCAGATTCAGATTCAATTGTAATTGTCATTGTCAGTGTACAGTACAGAGACAACGAAATGCATTTAGCATCTCCCTGGAAGAGCGACATAGCAAATGATTTGAATAAATAATAATAAGTGTCCAGGGGGGGTGGTGATTGGCAGTCACCGAGGTACGTTGTTGAGTAGAGTGACAGCCGCCGGGAAGAAGCTGTTCCTCGACCTGCTGGTTCGGCAACGGAGAGACCTGTAGCGCCTCCCGGATGGCAGGAGGGTAAACAGTCCATGGTTGGGGTGAGAGCAGTCCTTGGCGATGCTGAGCGCCCTCCGCAGACAGCGCTTGCTTTGGACAGACTCAATGGAGGGGAGCGAGGAACCGGTGATGCGTTGGGCAATTTTCACCACCCTCTGCAATGCCTTCCGGTCGGAGACAGAGCAGTTGCCATACCATACTGTGATGCAGTTGGTAAGGATGCTCTCGATGGTGCAGCGGTAGAAGTTCACCAGGATCTGAGGAGACAGATGGACCTTCTTCAGTCTCCTCAGGAAGAAGAGACGCTGGTGAGCCTTCTTGATCAGAGTTGAGGTATTGTGGGTCCAAGAGAGGTCATCGGAGGTGTTGTCTCCCAGGAACCTGAAGCTAGAAACACGTTATAAGGAAGTTTTATATGTGCTCTGACGATGTGAAGTGTTCCCTGTTCAGAACCTACATCACACCGTTATATACTGCTCAATTGTGGTCTAAGTATAAGAAAAAGAGTATGCAGAGGCTTAAGGTAGCATACAATGATGCAATGAGGTTGCTACTTCGTGTCCCTAGGTGGCATAGTGCCAGTCAATTGTTTGTGTCCACTAGAGTGCCAACCTGTGAGGCACTCTTAAGACAGCTGATGTTTAGTTTTATGTGTCGCCTGGACAAGAGAACCACATAATTGAAACCTTTTTCAGCCCTCTGAAAATCTGCTATAGATTCACTTCTAGGCTAAGACGGCATTGGTGCAATAGCTTATATATATATTTTAGGCTAATATGCAATTTCTTAATGTATCTTTGTAATTCTTTGTACTGTTTGATGTGTATATAGACCTGTGTCTGAAATAAAGCTTTAATAATTAAGAAAAAAACATTATAGTTTAAACATGTGAACAAAATTAAATACCAGAGCAAAAGGAGGCTACAGACTTCTGGTTGTTGATTAGAGCTACTGGGGAGGAGTGTTGTGTTGCCCACTTTAAAAGTGACAACACTTCAAAAGTATTCAATTGGCTGTGAAGTCATTTCACACTTCCCAAAAAGGGGCGTTGGGGGGTGCAGTGGGGTAGAGGTGCTGCCTTACTGCGCCCGAGACCCGAGTTCGGTCCTGATGTACGTTAAGTATGTAAGTTACACAAAAGAGCTGGAGAAACTCAGCGGGTGCGGCAGCATCTATGGAGCGAAGGAAATAGGCAACGTTTTGGGACGAAACCCTGAAGGAAATAGGCAACGTTTTGGGACGAAACGCTGAAGGAAATAGGCAACGTTTTGGGACGAAACGCTGAAGGAAATAGGCAACGTTTTGGGACGAAACGCTGAAGGAAATAGGCAACGTTTCGGGCCGAAACCCTTCCGGGTTTCGGCCCGAAACGTTGCCTATTTCCTTCGCTCCATAGATGCTGCTGCACCCGCTGAGTTTCTCCAGCTTTTTTGTGCACCTTCGATTTTCCAGCATCTGCAGTTCCTTCTTAAACAAGTCTGTAAGCGAATTGGCTTCGGTAAAATTGTAAATTATCCCCAGGTGAAAAGAGCAAGGAGGGTCTCGATCTGAGACGTCACCCATTCCTTCTCTCCAGAAGTGCTGCCTTTCCCGCTGAGTTACTCCAGCATTTTGTGTCTGTCTTCTTGTGTGTAGGATAGATATTTTATAGACTTGGTTTACACTCTCTAGAATTTAGGAGATTGAGAGGGGATCTTATAGAAACTTACAAAATTCTTAAGGGGCTGGACAGGCTAGATGCAGGAAGATTGCTCCCGATGTTGGGGGAAGTCCAGGACAAGGGGTCACAGCTTAAGGATAAGGGGGAAATCCTTTAAGACAGAGATGAGAAGAACTTTTTTCACACAGAGAGTGGTGAATCTCTGGAACTCTCTGCCACAGAGGGTAGTTGAGGCCACAGTTCATTGGCTATATTTAAGAGGGAGTTAGATGTGGCCCTTGTGGCTAAGGGGATCAGGGGGTATGGAGAGAAGGCAGGTACGGGATACTGAGTTGGATGATCAGCCATGATCATATTGAACGGCGGTGCTGGCTCGAAGGGCCGAATGGCCTACTCCTGCACCTAATTTCTATGTTTCTATGATAGTGTTAGTGTGTGGGGATCGCTGGCCGGCGCAGACTCGGTGGGCCGAAGGGCCTGTTTCCGCTCAGAATCTCTATACTAAAACTAAACTAAGCTAAAGAACTGTGTTAAGTTTCCTTTCAAGACCTCTCTATACCATTGTAGATTGGCTTTGTAAAGGCGGAAGGACATCTGATTTGTGAGGAAGTTGTTTAAATGGTACGGTGCACTGTATTTCTGGGTAATGATTGCCTCCCTGAAGCCACTGTCTCCACCCTCTCTGCCGCTCTCCGCTACTCCCTGAGTCCACTGCCGCACCATCCGATGCATGCGATCTGAGAGGAGCTGTGGCTGGACGAGTTTCCTGCAGACAGGGTCGTCGTGGAGAATTGCCCGCACCCTGGTCTCTAGTCTTAGTTTTGAATTTAGAGATGCAGCGTGGAACCAGGCCCTTAGGCCCACTGAGTCCCATTCAATTCAATTCAATTCAACTTTAATGTCATCGCACAAATACAAGTATGAGTACAACGAAATGCAGTTTTGCGTCAGTCCGTCGTAGTTGTACATAAAGAAATATAGAAAATAGAAAGAGGGAAGATACAGAATAATCAAAAAAATACAGAATAATTAAACAATGGGGACGGAGGGACAGGAGAAATCTATCGTCGGGACTCCGAGTTCAGCAATGTGATTGTATTGTTGTAGAAGCTGTTCCTCATCCTACTAGTACGTGACCTGAGGCTCCTGTACCGCCTCCCTGATGGGAGGAGGGCAAACAGTCCATTGTTCGGGTGTGAGGGGTCTTTGATGATCTTCCCAGCCCGTCTCAGACACCATTTTCGGTGGAGGGCATCCATGGCAGGGAGCGGGGCACCGATGATGTTTTCACCACCCGTTGTAGTGCCTTCGGCCCACCGAGTCCACCCCGTACACTCGCTCTATCCTACGCACCTGTACACTGTTGCTGCGAAACTAATCGATACGATACGATAGAAACTATATTTATCCCAGGAGGGAAATTGATCGGCCAACAGTCATAAAAATACAAAATACATCAAACGTGTAATTAAAGTGACGGATTGGGGATGTGCAAAGATTGGGGAGGAGGCGGGAAAGAGGGGGGGGGTCAGTCTGCCCCACGACACAAGGGGGGGTAGTTGTACAGTTTGCTAGCCACAGGGAAGAAGGATCACCTGTGGCGTTCTGTGCTGCAACTTGGTGGAACCAGTCTGTTGCTGAAGGTGCTCCTCAGGTTGACCAGCGGGTGTCATGGAGGGGGTGAGCTGTATTGTCCAGGATGCTCCGCAGTTTGCTCCCCTCCAAGACCAACCCCAGTGAATCCAACTCCAGCCCCAGGACGGAGCCGGCCTTCCTGACGGGTTTGTTCATTCTGTTGCCGTCCATTGGAAAACGCACACCTCCAGATTCAGGGGCAGTTTCTTCCCAGCTGTAATCGGGCAACTGAACCATCCTACCACAGCCAGAGAGCAGTGCTGAACTATTATCCACCTATTTGGTGACCCTCAGACTATCCTTGATTGGACTTTGCTGGCTTTACCTTGCACTAAACGTTATTCCCTTATCATGTATCTGTACACTGTAAGTGGCTGGATTGTGATCATGCATTGTCTTTCCGCTGACTGGATAGCACGCAACAAAAGCTTTTCACTGTACACGTTACGATAAATTAAATGGGTTTGAGATGCAGGTGTATAAAACCAAACCCCCACCCCTGAGACGTACATCATTTCAGTTTGTTACTTGACTAATTTTGTTTTCTCATCTCTGTTTTTTCTCCAGAAGTGAGAATTCACTGCTTCTCACCGAGGATCTCATCCAGGTACATTGCTGCTGCAAATCTAATAGATCTCTTAAATGTCTTTTGGGAATTTTAATGTCAAGTGTACCCTTGCACAATAGGCAGACACCCTGGTAAATGAAGGAAGACCCTTTTAGTTTAGTTTAGTTTAGTTTAGTTTAGTTTAGTTTAGTTTAGTTTAGTTTAGGCAGTGGGCAGGTGCTATAGACCTGCACGGGAGGGTAGACGTTCCCGCCTCCACGAGTCTCGGGTAGATGGGGCTCGTCAGCCTGGGAAGGCAGTCCATCTAGGAGAGGGAAAACTCTGATTTAAAACCTCCGCTGCCTTGTGGCCATATCCAGCCATTGGAAAAGGCTCCTGGAGTAAACCTCAAGGGTCGGAGCCCCTAAGGTAGTTTGACGTTGTGTACAACCCCGCTCTGGCAGCTCGCTGGTGCCAAACTGTAACGGCCCTGCTGTTCCTTTGGATCGACCAGCGACGTGGAGAGGGGGGGAACATGCTGCATGGGCAACAGCCTGTCCTCCATATGACATCGATCGCCCAGGCTTGCATCCGACCACGATGCATCACCCATGGTCAGCCATGACCAAAGTGGCCCTACTACTAGTTGAGAGTTACAGTATAGAAACAAGCCCTTCGGCCCGTCGAGTCCGTATCGACCAGCGATCACCCCTGCACTACTCCCCACCCTACACACACACACTAGGGACAATTTACAGAAGCCCGTTACTCTACAAACCTGCTCGTCTTTGCAATGTGGGAGGAAACCGGAGCACCCGGAGAAAACCCACGCGGTCACAGGGAGAACGTGCAAACTCCGTACAGACAGCAGCCGATCCCTGGGGTCTGTGAGGCAGCAACTCTACCGCTGCACAACTTTGCACCCTAGGCTAATTTAGTTTCGATTAGTTTAGTTTAATTTCCAGACACAGTCTCTGGCGCTGTGAGGCAGGCGGCACCTCGACCGCTCCGTCACCATGACACACGCTAGGCTTTGGCCATGCACTGTTGCATGTTGATATGCACTGTTGATATGACAGATCTACTTCCAAGTGAGTGCAGTGACTTGACCTCTCTCTCTTGTCTGCCCCTCTGTCCAGTTTGAGAACAGGATTGAACCCGCCAGGCGTGCAACATACAACACGTACAAGAAACTGCAGGCTTGCCTCCACGGACAACAGGGCTCAGACCTCGAGAGGCGCCTGGTGAGTAAAACAACTTCCCCCATCCCCTTGTGTCACGGGTTCCTGGGTTCCATCCTGGGTTCCATCGGGTGCTGTCGGTGCGGAGTTTGCACGTTCTCCCCGTGGCCTGCGTGGCTTTGCTCCAAGATCTTCGGTTTCCTCCCACACTCCAAAGACGTCAAGGTTACATTAGGGAAGTCCAGGACAAGGGGTCACAGCTTAAGGATAAGGGGGAAATCCTTTAAAACCGAGATGAGAAGAACTTTTTTCACACAGGGAGTGGTGAATCTCTGGTACTCTCTGCCACAGAGGGTAGTCGAGGCCAGTTCATTGGCTATATTTAAGAGGGAGTTAGATGTGGCCCTTGTGGCTAAGGGGATCAGGGGGATATGGAGAGAAGGCAGGTACGGGATACTGAGTTGGATGATCAGCCATGATCATATTGAATGGCGGTGCAGGCTCGAAGGGCCGAATGGCCTACTCCTGCACCTAATTTCTATGTTTCTATGTTTCTATGTCTGCAGGCTAATTGGCTTGGTAAAATTGTACATTTTCCCCTGTGTGCGTTGGGTAATGTTAGTGTGTCGGGGGTCGCTGGTCGGGGCGGACTTGGTGGGCTGAAGGGCCTTATTTCCAATGCTGTATCTCTAAAATAAACTAAACTCCACTACATTATTTGTTTTTAAGAAGGAACTGCAGATGCTGGAAAAATCGAAGGTAGACAAAAGTGCTGGAGAAACTCAGCCGGTGCAGCAGCATCTATGGAGCGAAGGAAATAGGCAACGTTTCGGGCCGAAACCCAGAAGGAAATAGGCAACGTTTCGGGCCGAAACCCGGAAGGGTTTCGGCCCGAAACGTTGCCTATTTCCTTCGCTCCATAGATGCTGCCGCACCCGCTGAGTTTCTCCAGCACTTTGCCTACCTACATTATTTGTCTCTTGTGTATCCTGCAGAAAAAGATGCCCCTGATGACCTTATCGCAGAGCATGGGAGAGAGCTGTAGAGAGCTGGACAACGAATCCAGCATTCGGTGAGTCAGAAGCCGTGGGTCAAGTCCGGACGCCTTGACCTGGCCAGGGCGGCGAATCTGCGGAATTCACTGCCGCAGACGGCGGCGCGGAGGCCAAGTCAAAGGATGTTTTCAAAACTGACCAAACAGTGGACCAGAGTGGACGTGGAGAGGATGTTTCCACTAGTGGGAGAGTCTAGGACCAAAGGCCACAGCCTGGTGTCCAGTTCTTGCCTTTTGTCGCCTGGCCTCTCCTCTGTACAACCCTCCCCCTACCAGCACCAGTCACTTACACTGGTGGAAGTGCTCAGTTGGGTGTTCAATAATTATACACCCATCCCGTGCTATTCATCCTCGGCAGAGGCCACCCTGGTGTGGCACGGTGGCGCAGAGCGTAGAGCTGCAGCCTCACAGCGCCAGAGACCCGGGTTCGATCCTGACCTCGGGCGCCGTCTGTATGGAGTTTGCACGTTCTCCCAGCGACCCGTGTGGGTTTTCTCCAGGTGCTCCAGGTTCCTATCTTATCTAATCTTATCCTATCTTATCTTATCTAAATGGTGGCCGACTAGGAAAAGGGGAGATGCAGCGAGACCTGGGTGTCATGGTACGCCAGTCATTGAAGGTAGGCATGCAGGTGCAGCAGGCAGTGAAGAAAGCGAATGGTATGTTAGCTTTCATAGCAAAAGGATTTGAGTATAGGAGCAGGGAGGTTCTACTGCAGTTGTACATGGTCTTGATGAGACCACACCTGGAGTATTGCGTACAGTTTTGGTCTCCAAATCTGAGGAAGGACATTATTGCCATAGAGGGAGTACAGAGACGGTTCGCCAGACTGATTCCTGGGATGTCAGGACTGTCTTATGAAGAAAGACTGGATAGACTTGGTTTATACTCTCTAGAATTTAGAAGATTGAGAGGGGATCTTATAGAAACTTACAAACTTCTTAAGGGGTTGGACAGGCTAGATGCAGGAAGATTGTTCCCGATGTTGGGGAAGTCCAGGACAAGGGGTCACAGCTTAAGGATAAGGGGGAAATCCTTTAAAACCGAGATGAGAAGAACATTTTTCACACAGAGAGTGGTGAATCTCTGGAACTCTCTGCCACAGAGGGTAGTTGAGGCCACAGTTAATTGGCTATATTTAAGAGGGAGTTAGATGTGGCCCTTGTGGCTAAGGGGATCAGGGGGTATGGAGAGAAGGCAGGTACGGGATACTGAGTTGGATGATCAGCCATGATCATATTGAATGGCGGTGCAGGCTCGAAGGGCCGAATGGCCTACTCCTGCACCTAATTTCTATGTTTCTATGTTTCTAATGTGCGGGGTGATCGCTGGCCGGTGCAGACTTGCTTGGCCGAAGGGCCTGTTTCCGGGCTGTATCTCTTATGTCTAACGTTCTCCTGCTGCAGGTTGAACTCCTTGCTCATTTTGCGTGTCCCTTCTGCAGGAAGATGTTGGAGGTTTGCTGCTACATCGAAGGCACCCTGGCAAAGGTCTGCGTTGACCACGAGCTACAGCTGGAGAAAGACGTGCTGGACCCGCTCTTCAAACTGTCTGAGGTGAGGCATGTAAAACACTAGTGTCGAAGAAGGAACTGCAGACGCTGGCTTGAACCGAAAGTAGACACAAAATGCTGGAGTAACTCAGCGGGTCAGACAACATCTCAGGAGAGCAGGAACGTAACACACTTGCGGAAACTCGGTGAAGGTGATCTTAAACACCGAGGCTACCAGATAAGAGTCAAGAGGTGGCACAGAGGTAGAGTAAAGGGCGTGTCCCACTTGGCCGTCATTTACGTGACAGGTCGATGGCGCGTGAAGATTTCGTACAGAACAAAATCTTGGAGCGCTCTGCGATACTGCGCACAACTCCACACTCCTCCACGCCACTCCATGCGCCCGTCCCGCGACCCACATGCTACCCACATGCTACCCACATGCTACCACATGACGGCCAAGTGGGACAGGCTCTCACGGCGACAGAGACCCAGGTTCGATCCTGACTATGGGTGCTTGTCTGTACCGAGTTTATATAACCATATAACCATATAACCATATAACAATTACAGCACGGAAACAGGCCATCTCGGCCCTACAAGTCCATGCCGAACAAATTTTTTTCCCCTTAGTCCCATCTGCCTGCACTCATACCATAACCCTCCATTCCCTTCTCATCCATATGCCTATCCAATTTATTTTTAAATGATACCAACGAACCTGCCTCCACCACTTCCACTGAGAGCTCATTCCACACCGCCACCACTCTCTGCGTAAAGAGGTTCCCCCTCATGTTACCCCTAAACTTCTGTCCCTTCATTCTGAAGTCATGTCCTCTTGTTTGAATCTTCCCTATTCTCAAAGGGAAAAGCTTGTCCACATCAACTCTGTCTATCCCTCTCATCATTTTAAAGACCTCTATCAGGTCCCCCCTTAACCTTCTGCGCTCCAGAGAATAAAGACCTAACTTATTCAACCTATCTCTGTAACTTAGTTGTTGAAACCCAGGCAACATTCTAGTAAATCTCCTCTGTACTCTCTCTATTTTGTTGACTATTTTTATATGCTCTCCTTGTGACCACGTCAGTGTTCCCCCACGCTCCAAAGACATGCAAGGTTGTAGGTTCACTACTGAAGATGGACACAAAATGCTGGAGTAACTCAGCGCGACAGGCAGAAACTCTGGAGAGAAGGAATGTGTGACGTTTACGGGTCGGGACCCTTCTTTGTTTAGTTTAGTTCAGAGATACAGCGCAGAAACAGGCCCTTCAACTCACTGAGTCCGTGCCGTCCAGCGATGCCCGTACACTAACACTATCCTACACATACTAGGGACAATTAATAATCTTTACCGAATCCGATTAACAAACAAACATTGGCTTCGGTAAAAATTGGGGGTGAAAAGTCCCAAGTGTGTAGGATAGTACTAGTGTACGGGGTGATGGCTGGTCAGCGCGGACTCGGTGGGCCATTGTGGGCCGGTTTTCACACTATGTATCTAAAGACTAAAGTAAAGTGTTTTACTGTCAAATGTCCCGAAATGGAAGAATGGAATTCTTACTTGCAGCAGCACCACAGATAGGTAAACATAGTACTCAGTAAACACAAGGATAAACAACAACAACAGTTCTGTATATATAAAAATACAAACATTCATGGTGCAAGGACAGAAACAATCCCGCAAATTGATGTAGTTCAGAGGTTATTTGGAGGTTATAGGTCAGAGGCTAGATCCCCAGTGGTGGGTGACTCCCAAAAGCTTCCACTATCCTGTGCCTCTTCTACTCCTTTGTAGTTGGGTTGGGTTGGGTTGTGTTGGGTTGGGTTGGGTTGGGTTGGGTTGGGTTGGGTTGGGTTGGGTTGGGTTGGGTTGGGTTGGGTTGGGTTGGGTTGGGTTGGGTTGGGTTGGGTTGGGTTGGGTTGGGTTGGGTTGGGTTGGGTTGGGTTGGGTTGGGTTGGGGTTGGGCTGGGTTGGGTTGTGTTGGGTTGGGTTGTGTTGGGTTGTGTTGGTTTGTTGTGTTGGGTTGGGTTGGGTTGGGTTGGGTTGGGTTGGGTTGGGTTGTGTTGTGTTGTGTTGGGTTGGTTGGGTTGGTTTGGGTTGGGTTGGGTTGGGTTGGGTTGGGTTGGGTTGGGTTGGGTTGGGTTGGGTTGGGTTGGGTTGGGTTGGGTTGGGTTGGGTTGGATTGAGTTGAGTTGGTTGTGTTGGGTTGGGTTGGGTTGGGTTGGGTTGGGTTGGGTCGGGTTGGGTGGGTTGGGTTGTGTTGGGTTGGGTTGGGTTGGGTTGTTTTTATTCATGTCACGAGCTACAGTGAATATCTTTCGTTGCCTGCTAACCACTCAAAGAAAAGACTATACGTGATTTCAATCAGGTCTACCACAGTGCACAGATAAATGTGTATAAGATCATGAGGGGAATAAACAGGGTGAATACACACAGACTTACCCAGAGTAGGCGCAGCGATAAGATTGCTGCCTTATAGCGCTTACAGCACCAGAGACCCGCGTTCAATCCTGACTATGGGTGCTGTCTGTACGGAGTTTGTATGATTGTATTTTTCTCCAAGATTTTTGGATTCCAAAGACGCACAGGGTAGTAGGTTAATTGGCCTGGTATAAATGTAATTGTCCCTAGTGTGCGAAAGATAGTGTTAGTGTGCGGGGATCGCTAGTTGGTACTGATTTGGTGGGCCAAAGGGCCTGTTTCCGTGCTGTATCTTTAAACTAAACTAAACTAAACGAGGGGGATCAAGAACCAGAGGACATAAGTTTAACGTGAGAGGGGAAAGATTTAATAAGATCATGAGGAGCAACTTTTTCACACAAAGAGTGTTAGGTGTATGGACTGAGCTGCCAGAGGAGGTAGTTGAGGCAGGTACGACCACAACATTTAAAATACATTTGGACAGGCACATGGATAGGATAGGTTTAGAGGGATATGAGCCAAATGCAGGCAGGTAGGACCAGGGTAAATCGGGCATGGTTGCAATGGGCAAGTTGGGCCGAAGAGTCTGTTTTCATGTTGTATGTCTCTGTGTGACATGCAGGGAGCAGAGGTCCAGTTTTGTAGTTTGACCTGACATTCATGTTCCAGCATTGACATCCCAGGAATCAGTCTGGCCGTCTCTGCAAGGGTCTGTCCTTCCTGTGTGGATAGTTCTGTATTCTATGGCCTCACCAACATGGATAGTAAATGCATGCAGCTCTATAGGATCTTGGATGTTATGGATACAATACAGAGGCAGCTTCTCCTGCCCACTGAGTCCATGTTGACCAACATTCACCCCATGCACTAACATTATACTGCACACAGGGACATTTTTTACTGAAGCCAATTAGCCTACAAACCTGTAACGTCTTTGGAGTGTGGGAGGAAACCGGAGCACCCGGAGAAAACCCCACGCGGGGCACAGGGAGAACGTGCAAACTCCGTACAGGCAGCACCCGTAGTTAGGATCGAGGCCGGATCTCTGGCGCCGTGAGGCAGCAACTTGGTGGCATCATCCGGGGATGAATAACAGAAGTTGATGTATCAACACACATTGAGCACTTCACCGGTCGGTGTCAGAGACCGGCACAGAGAGGTGGATGGTTGAGTGAGCAATTGGTGGCCGGGCGAGTTCAGGCCCCACACAGCAGGCTGGTGTCTCTGCACGCACTCATGCCCTGGACCTGCTCTCACTCTTCCTGTTGTTGAAGCTGGTCAGTTCCACTCTCTAATCAAAGGAGGAAACGCAATGCTAGCAGTTATTTCAAGAGGACTACAATACAAAAAACAGTGATGTCATGCTGAGGCGCTGTGAGGCGTTGGTCAGGCCGCAGTTGGAGTATTGTGAGCAGATTTGGGCCCCGGATCTGAGGAAGGATGTGCTGGCGTTGGAGAGGGTCCAGAGGAGGTTTACGAGAACGAACCCAGGAATTAGTGGGTTAACACACACGAGTGGGTTAATGTACGATGAGCGTTTGACGGCACTGGGCCTGTACTCGCTGGAGTTTAGAAAGATGAGGGGGGGACCTCATTGAAACTTACCGACTAGTGAAAGGCCTGGATAGAGTGGATGTGGAGAGGATGTGTTTCCACTAGTGGGAGAGTCTAGGACTAGAGGGCACAGCCTCAGAATTAAAGGACATTCCTTTAGGAAAGATGAGGAGGAATTTCTTTAGTCAGAGGGTAGTGAATCTGTGGAATTCATTGCCACAGAAAGCTGTGGAGGCAAAGGATGGATTTAACATAGAAACATAGAAACATAGAAATTAGGTGCAGGAGTAGGCCATTCGGCCCTTCGAGCCTGCACCGCCATTCAACATGATCATGGCTGATCATCCAACTCAGTATCCCGTACCTGCCTTCTCTCCATACCCCCTGACCCCCTTAGCCACAAGGGCCACATCTACCTTAAATATAGCCAATGAACTGGCTTCAACTACCCTCTGCGGCAGAGAGTTCCAGAGATTCACCACTCTCTGTGTGAAAAAAGTTCTTCTCATCTCGGTTTTAAAGGATTTCCCCCTTATCCTTAAGCTGTGATCCCTTGTCCTGGACTTCCCCAACATCGGGAGCAATCTTCCTGCATCTAGCCTGTCCAACCCCTTAAGGTAGAGATAGATAGATTCTTCATTAGTACGGGTGTCTGGGGTTATGGGGAGAAGGCAGGAGAATGGGGTTAGGAGGGTGAGATAGATCAGCCATGATTGAATGGCGGAGTAGACTGGATGGGCCGAATGGCCTAATTCTGCTGCTATCACACGACCTTATGATCTTATGAGAACAGCAATGCTTGCCTGCCAATGCTGAGGGGAGTGTGTGTTCTCCCTTCTCACCCTCAGCCCCACACACTGAAGGTCTGAAACACAGCAGGGGAGGTGACCATTGTGGGTGTGTGTGGTCAGTGTGTGGGTCCGGAGCAGCAGTGCACCCTCTCCGCAACCCAAGAAGCAAAAACAACGACACACGTCTACATTAACCCCACCCGCAACCCACAAATGCACAGCGGTGGCGTTGCTGCCTTTGACAGCGCTTGCAGCACCGGAGTCCCGGGCTGGCTCTGTCCTGGGGGGCGGAGTTGGAGTTGGATTCACGGGAGGTTGGTCTTGAAGGGGAGGAGGATTCTCCTCAAACTGCGGAGCATCCTGGACAATAGAGCTCACCCCTCCATGACACACACTGGCCACCTTCAGCAACAGACTGGTTCCACCAAGATGCAGCACAGAACGCCACAGGAGATCCTTCTTCCCTGTGGCTATCAAACTGTACAACTCCCCCCCCTTCTGTCGTGGGGTAGACTGAGACTGAGTCGTGTCCCCCCCCCCCCCCCCCCCCCAACCCCCACCCCATAAATCTTTGCACATCCCCAATCCTCGATTAATTTAATTTCATGTTTCATTAATTTTGTGTTTTGTATATTTTGTGTTTTATGACTATTGGCAGATCAATTTCCTTCCTGGGATAAATGAAGTTCTATCGGATTGTTATTGATGTAGAGTTCAGCTAGTAGACACTGACTCAGTTTCTAGAGTCTGGGGACTAGACCTCACAGCCTCAGAATTAAAGGACATTCTTTTAGGAAGGAGATGAGGTGGAATTTCTTTAGTCAGAGGCTGGTGAATGTGTGGAATTCTTTACCACAGTAAGCCAGTGCAGGCCAAGTCGATGTATATATTTAAGGCAGAGATAGATAGATTCTTTATTGGTACAGGTTATGGGGAGAAGGCAGGAGAATGGGGTTAGGATGAAGAGATTCAGATTCAGATTCAATTTTAATTGTCATTGTCAGTGTACAGTACAGAGACAACAAAATGCATTTAGCATCTCCCTGGAAGAGCGACATAGCAAATGATTTGAATAAATAATAATAAGTGTCCGGGGGGGGTGGTGATTGACAGTCACCGAGGTACGTTGTTGAGTAGAGTGACAGCCGCAGGGAAGAAGCTGTTCCTCGACCTGCTGGTCCGGCAACGGAGAGACCTGTAGCGCCTCCCGGATGGTAGGAGGGTAAACAGTCCATGGTTGGGGTGAGAGCAGTCCTTGGCGATGCTGAGCGCCCTCCGCAGACAACGCTTGCTTTGGACAGACTCAATGGAGGGGAGCGAGGAACCGGTGATAGATCAGCCATGATTGAATGGTGGAGTAGACCTGATGGGCCGAATGGCCTAATTCTACTCCTATCTCTTATGATCTTATGATCTATTGTAAACTAAGCCAGCTTGGACGGCACTGTGGTAGAGTTGCTGGCTCACAGCGCCAGAGACCCGGGTTCAATCCTGACTACGGATGCTGTCTGCACAGAGTTTATATGTTCTCCCTGTTTTCTCCAGGTGTTCTGCTTTCCTCCCACATCCCAAAGACATGCAGGTTTGTTAATAGGTCAATTAATTGGCTTTGGTAAAGTCATAAAATTGTCCCTAGAGTGTGGGATAGTACTAGTGTACGGGGTGATCACTGGTTGGCATGGACAGGTTGGGCCGAAGGGCCTGTTTCCTCGCTGTATCTCTAAAGTCTTACACGTGCTAATAGGTGACTGATGGTCTGTGCGGGCTTGGTGGGCTGAAGGGCCTGTTTCCACGCTGTATCTCTAGGGGGTGGATGAGAAAGTGGGATTGCATAGAACTCGCATGGTCAGCTGATCAATTGACACATAAAAGCTGGAGTAACTCAGCGGGACAGGCAGAGAGAAGGAAATGGGTGACGTTTCGGGTCGGGACCCTTAATCAGACCGTTTAGGCAAGCCTGCGACTACACCTAATGTTGCTTTCTCTGTACAAACAGGAGGAGCTTCCCAATATTCTTAAACACAAGAAAAAACTGGACAAGCTGACCCTGGATTGGACGTCCGCCAAAAATCGGTAAGGTGGCAGTGTTCACCAGCTGGCAGGGCAGTAGCCAACAGGTACCCAACGCACGGTAGAGTGGCTGCCTCCTCACAGCGTCAAAGTCCCGGGTTTGATCCCGACCACGGGTGCTGTCCCTATGGAGTTTGCACGTTCTCCCTGTGACCCGCGTGGGTTCTCTGCAGGTGCTCCGGTTTCCCCCCACACTCCAACAGCGTGCGGGCTTGTAGGTTCATTGGCCTTTGTAAATGGTTAATTGACCCTCGTGCGTAGGATAGTGCTGGTGTCGCTGGGCGGAACGGACTCGGTGGGCCGAAGGGCCTGTTTCCACGTTGTATCAAAACATAGAAACATAGAAAATGGGTGCAGGAGTAGGCCATTCGGCCCTTCGAGCCTGCACCGCCATTCAATATGATCATGGCTGATCATCCAACTCGGTATCCCGTCCCTGCCTTCTCTCCATACCCCCTGATCCCTTTAGCCACAAGGGCCACATCCAACTCCCTCTTAAATATAGTCAATGAACTGTGGCCTCAACTACCTTCTGTGGCAGAGAATTCCACAGATTCACCACTCTCTGTGTGAAAAATGTTTTTCTCACCTCGGTCCTAAAAGATTTCCCCCTTATCCTTAAACTGTGTGTGGCCCCTTGTTCTGGACTTCCCCCAACATCGGGAACAATCTTCCTGCATCTAGCCTGTCCAACCCCTCTGAAACAAACACTAAGGAAAGGAACTCATTGTGATTGGGAACTCATTGTGATTGGAATATCTGCTCATCTCCTATTGAAATGCAAGTACCTTCACAAGTTCACAAGTTATAGGAGTAGAATTAGGCCATTCGGCCCATCGAGTCCACTCCGCCATTCAATCATGGCTGATCTCTGCCTCTTAATCCTATTTTCCTCCCTTCTCCCCAAAACCCTTGACACCCGTTCTAATCAATAGCTTGTCTATCTCTGCCTTAAAAATATCCACTGACTTGGCCTCCACAGCCCTCTGTGGCAAAGAATTCCACAGATTCACCACCCTCTGACTAAAAAAAGTTCCTCCTCACCTCCTTCCTAAAAGAACGGCCTTTAATTCTGAGGCTGCGGCCTCTGGTCCTTGACTCTCCCACTAGTGGAAACATCCTCTCCACATCCACTCTATCCAGGCCTTTCATTATTCTGTGAGTTACAATGAGGTCCCCCCCTCAACCCTCTAAACTCCAGCGCTTGCAACTACCTCATAGTTTTTAGTCTTTGGTTTTGGAGATGCAGCATGGAAGTAGGCCCTTCGGCACACCGAGTCCACCATCAAACACCTCGTTCACTCAAGTTCTATGTAATCCCACTTTCCAATGCATTCTCCACACACCTGGAATAATTTGACAGTGGCCAGTTAATCTACACCAATATTAATCACTCACTGCATCACAAAGTCTCAGTGTAACTGTGTTTGACGGCACTGGGCCTGTACTCGCTGGAATATAGAAGGATTTGAGTATAGGAGCAGGGAGGTTCTACTGCAGTTGTACAGGGTCTTGGTGAGACCACACCTGGAGTATTGCGTACAGTTTTGGTCTCCTAATCTGAGGAAAGACATTCTTGCCATAGAGGGAGTGCAGAGACGGTTCACCAGACTGATTCCTGGGATGTCAGGACTTTCATATGAAGAAAGACTGGATAGACTCGGCTTGTAAACGCTAGAATTTAGAAGATTGAGGGGGGATCTTATAGAAAATTCTTAAGGGGTTGGACAGGCTAGATGCAGGAAGATTGTTCCCGATGTTGGGGGAAGTCCAGAACAAGGGGTCACAGTTTAAGGATAAGAGGGAAATCTTTTAGGACCGAGATGAGGAAAACATTTTTCACACAGAGAGTGGTGAATCTCTGGAATTCTCTGCCACAGAGGGTAGTTGAGGCCAGTTCATTGGCTATATTTAAGAGGGAGTTAGATGTGGCCCTTGTGGCTAAAGGGATCAGGGGGTATGGAGAGAAGGCAGGTACAGGATACTGAGTTGGATGATCAGCCATGATCATATTGAATGGCGGTGCAGGCTCGAAGGGCCGAATGGCCTACTCCTGCACCTATTTTCTATGTTTCTATGTTTCTATGATGGGGGAGACCTCATTGAAATGTACCGAATAGTGAAAGGCCTGGATAGAGTGGATGTGGAGAGGATGTTTCCACTGGTGGGAGAGTCTAGGACCAGAGGGCACAGCCTCAGAATTAGAGGACGTTCCTAGAGGAAGGAGATGAGGTGGAATTTCTTCAGTCAGAGGGTGGTGAATCTGTGGAATTCATTGACCACAGATGATTCTGGAGACCGTCAATGGATATTTTTGAAGATAGAGATAGATAGATTCTTGATTATTATGGGTGTCGGGGGTTGTGGGGAGAAGGCAGGAGAATGGGGTTGGGAGGGAGAGATAGATCAGTCACGATTGAGTGATGGAGCAGACATGATGGGCCGAATGGCCTAATTCAGCTCCCTTCACTTATGAATTAACCTTTCTTCCCCCAGGCTAGGCCAAGCTACTAAGTCTGTCAACACAGGGGCCATGGCACAGCCCACGACAGCAAAGGTGGACCTTCTCAAAGACGAGGTGGACGAGATCTGGAGAAAAGTTGAACTATCTAAGGTGCTCGCAACCCAATGTATGAACATTGAATTCCCCAATTTCAAGTAATACCTCTCTCTCTTCTCTGTGTTCTCCCCACACATTTCTCCCACACCCCCAACCCATCCCCCACTCCCATCACACCGCTCCTTCCTACAACCCGAATCCCATCCCTAACTTCCCTTTTATAAGTCACAGGAGCAGAATTAGGCCGTCAGGTCTACTCCGCCATTCAATCACGGCTGATCTATCTCTCCCTCTCAACCCCATTCTGCTGCCTTCTCTCCTGACACCCCTGCCACCCGAACTAATCAAGAATCTGTCAATTTCCCCTTTAAAAATATCCACTGACTTGGCCTCCACAGCCGTCTGTTGCAATGATTTCCACAGATTCACCACCCTCTGACTAAAGAAAGTCCTCCCCATCTCTTTTCTACATGTACATCCTTTTATTCTGAGGCTGTGCCCTCTAGTCCTAGACTCTCCCACTAGTGGAACCATCCTCTCCACGTCCATTCCATCCAGGCCTTTCACTATTCGGTAAGTTTCAATGAGGTCCCCCATCATCCTTCTAAACTACAGGGAGTAGAGGCCCAGCGTCGTCAAACGCTCATCGTACATTAACCCACTCATTCCTGGGATCATTCTCGTAAACCTCTCCAAGGCCAACACATCCTTCCTCGGATGTGGGGCCTAAAACTGCTCACATGCCATGTGGTTGAAAACGTAATTGCCACAGAGTGAGATTCACCACTCTCTGTGTGAAAAATGTTTTTCTCATCTCGGTCCTAAAGGATTTCCCCTTTATCCTTAAACTGTGACCCCTTGTCCTCGACTTCCCCAACATCGGGAACAATCTTCCTGCATCTAGCCTGTCCAACCCCTTAAGAATTTTGTAAGTCTCTATAAGATCCCCCCTCAGTCTTCTAAATTCTAGCGAGTACAAGCCGAGCCTATCCAGTCTTTCTTCATATGAAAGTCCTGACATCCCAGGAATCAGTCTGGCGAACCTTCTCTGTACTCCCTCTATGGCAAGAATGTCTTTCGTCAGATTTGGAGAGCAAAACTGTACGCAATACTCCAGGTGTGGTCTCACCAAGACCCTGTACAACTGCAGTAGAACCTCCCTGCCCCTATACTCAAATCCTTTTGCTATGAATGCTAACATACCATTCGCTTTCTTCACTGCCTGCTGCACCTGCATGCCTACTTTCAATGACTGGTGTACCATGACACCCAGGTCTCTTTGCATCTCCCCCTTTCCTAATCGGCCACCATTTAGATAATAGTCTGCTTTCCTGTAGACATCGTGTAGAGATGTGATATCATCTCCTGTCTTTGCCTCGTTACAGGATGAATACGCCGCTGACCTTTATCACTTCGCCAGCAAGGAGGAGGAATATTCCAACTACTTTTACTTGGTAAGCCGCAGTGCAGAAACACAAACCATGAAAGCTCTTCCCCTTCACAGCTGGTGGACCCAGGTTCGATCCTGACCTCAGCAACTGTCGGGAACGTGTGGAGTTTGTACGTTACCCTTAAAGTCATACGGTCATCGGGAATGGGAGTAGAATTAGGCCATTCGGCCCATCAAGTCTACTCCGCCATTCAGTCATGGCTGATCTATCTCCCCCTCCTGTTTAAGAAGGAACTGCAGATGCTGGAAAAATCGAAGGTGGACAAAAATGCTGGAGAAACTCAAGGGGCGAGATGGCATCTATGGAGCGAAGGAATAGGTGACGTTTCGGGTCGAGACCCTTCTTCAGTCTGACCCGAAACGTCACCTATTCCTTCGCTCCATAGATGCTGCCTCACCCGCTGAGTTTCTCCAGCATTAGCATTTTTGTCTATCTCTCCCTCCTAATTCCTTGTGACCAAGTGGGATTCCTCTGGGTGCTCCGGTTTCCTCCCACTCTCCTAAGGAGTGCAGGTGTGCAGGTTAATTGGCCTCTATAAATTGTCCCTAATGTGTAGGGTGGAACTAGTGTAGGGGTGATCGCTGATCGGCACGTACCTCGTGGGCCGAAGGGCCTGTTTCCATACTGTACCTCTAAAGCCTAAAGTGAGTGGTAGGGCACGAGCATGGTGGGCCGAAGGGCCTGTTTTCACGCTGTATCTCCAAACTATACTGAAATAAAATTTCACCAGGAATGCAGGTAGGAACTTTCAGATGCTGGTTCATACCAAAGAGAGACACAAAATGTTGGAGTAACTCAGCGGGACAGGCAGCGTCTCTGAAGAGAAGGAATAGATGACCTTCCAGGTGTCAGTGTGCGGGGATCAGTGGTCATGTTGGGGGAGTCCAGAACTAGGGGCCACACAGTTTAAGAATAAAGGGGAGGCCATTGAAAACTGTGATGGGAAAAAAACTTTTTCACCCGGAGAGTTGTGAGTTTGTGGAATTCCCTGCCACAGTGGGCAGTGGAGGCCAATTCGCTGGATGAATTTAAAAGATAGTTAGGTAGAGCTCTAGGGGCTAGTGGAATCAAGGGATATGGGGAGAAGGCAGGCACTGATTGTGGATGATCAGCCATGATCATATTGAATGGCGATGCTGGCTCGAAGGGCCAAATGGCCTCCTCCTGCACCTATTTTCTATGTTACGGGGAGAAGGCAGGAGAATGGGCTTGAGAGGAGAAAACAATGGGCCGAATGGCCTATTTCCGCGCTGTATCCCTAATCTAAACTGAATAAGACAGGAGTTGGGGAGTGTCAGAGAGCAGATTCAGATTCAGATTCAGATTCAGGTTCAATTTTAATTGTCATTGTCAGTGTACAGTACAGAGACAACGAAATGCATTTAGCATCTCCCTGGAAGAGCGACATAGCAAACGATTTGAATAAATAATAATAAGTGTCCGGGGGGGGGGGGGGGGTGGTGATTGGCAGTCACCGAGGTACGTTGTTGAGTAGAGTGACAGCCGCCGGGAAGAAGCTGTTCCTCGACCTGCTGGTTCGGCAACGGAGAGACCTGTAGCGCCTCCCGGATGGCAGGAGGGTAAACCAGTCCATGGTTGGGGTGAGAGCAGTCCTTGGCACCATGTTACCCTCCAGCGCCATAAAGGGCCCTGCGTGGGGGGACCGCAGGGGGGGGGGGGGGGGGGGGGGGGGGGGGGGGGGGAGAACAAGGGAGGACCTGGCACGGGGGATACTTTTGTCGGTGCCTCTTTGCAAACCTTGGGCTTTCATCCCCACAACCCCTGACACCCGTACTAATCAAAAATCTATCTATCCACCCAGTGGTGGACTGGCCAGGGTGTCAGCTTGCCCGATGGCAAGTGGGCCCCTGATGAAGTGGGCCCCATATATCAAGTAGGCCCCTGATGAAGTGGGTCCCCTATATCAAGTAGGCCCCTGATGAAGTGGGCCCACTTTGTCTCCTGGCAACCAATATGTTTAGGCCCAGTCCGCCACTGTATCCACCTAATTGCCTACCTAAGAATCTATCTATCTGTCTGTCTCTGCCTTAAAAATCACCGTTGGCCTCCACAGCCGTCTGTGGCAGTGAATTCCACAGATTCACCACCCTCCGACTAAAGAAATTCCTCCTCAATAGACAATAGACAATAGGTGCAGGAGTAGGCCATTTGGCCCTTCGAGCCAGCACAGCCATTCAACGTGATCATGGCTGATCATCCCCAATCAGTACCCCGTTCCTGCGTTCTCCCCATATCCCCTGACTCCGCTATCTTTAAGAGCCCTATGTAGCTCTCACTTGAATGCATCCAGAGAACCGGCCTCCACGGCCCTCTGAGGCAGAGAATTCCACAGACTCACCACTCTCAGTGAGAAAAAGTGTTTCCTCGTCTCCGTTCTAAATGGCTTACCCCTTATTCTTAAACTGTGGCCCCTGGTTCTGGACTCCCCCAACATCGGGAACATATTTCCTGCCTCTAGCGTGTCCAAGCCCTTAACAATCTTATATGTTTATCTTATGCTATCTTTAAGAGCCCTATGTAGCTCTCACTTGAAAGCATCCAGAGAACCGGCCTCCACCGCCCTCTGAGGCAGAGAATTCCACAGACAGTAACAAGTTGAAGAGAGACACAAAATGCTGGAGTAACTCAGCGGGACAGACAGCATCTCTGGAGAGAAGGAATGGGTGATGTTTCTTCAGTCTGAAGAAGGGTCTCGACCCGAAACGTCACCCATTCCTTCTCTCCAGAGATGCTGCCTGTCCCGCTGAGTTACTCCAGCATTTTGTGTCTATCTTCGATTAAAACCAGCATCTGCAGTTCTTTCCTACACACCTAGTAACATGTTGCTCTTGTTATGTTCTGGAATAAATATCCCGTGGATCCTGTTGACGTAATGTTCTTTTTGATTTGGAAGTTGTTGGAAGCCCAGGCAGAATACCACCGGCGGTCTCTGAACGCACTGGATGCCCTGCTGCCCACACTGAAGACCAGCCCCAACTCACCAGGTCAGTCAGTGCCCTCCCCATGCTCTGTGCCACCTACACCCAAGCTCACCGCAGGCTTCAAACAAAGGCACTTCAGTCACCTCCATACCCACACACTCTCTCTCCTCTCTTTCTCTCTCTCCTCTCTTTCTCTCTCCTCTATCTCTCCCTCTATTCCCCTCTCTCCTTTCCTTTCTCCCTCTCTCTTTCCCTCTCTCTCCCTCCTCTCCTTTCCCCTCTCTCTCTCTCCCTCTCTCTCTCTCTCCTCTACTCTTCCTCTCTCTCTCTCTCTCTCTCTCTCTTTCTCTTTCCCTCTCCCTCTCTTCCTCCCCTCTCTCTATCTCCCTCTCTCCTCTCTCCCTCTCTCCCTCTCTCTCTCTCTCTCTTTCCCTTTCCCTCCCTCTCTCTCCTCTCTCCCCTCTCTTCCCCCTCCTCTCTCCCCACTTCCCTTTCCCCTCTCTCTCTCTCTCTCCCTCTCTCCCCCCTCTCTCCCTCCAAGTCTCTGCCCCTGTCCCTCCCTGTCTCTCTCCCTCTCCCTTCTCCCTCTCCCTCCCCTCTCTTCCTCTCCTCTCTTCTCTTCCCTCTCCCCTCTCTCTCCCTTCCCTCTCCTCTCTCCCTCTCTCTCCCTCTCCCCCTCTCTCCCTCTCCCCCTCCCCTCTCAATTTGCTTTCCCCTCTCTCTCTCTCTCTCTCTCTCCTTCCCTCTCTCTCCCTCTCTCCTCTCTCTCTCTCTCTTCCCCCCTCTCTCACTCTCTCTCTCTCTCTCTCCTCTCCCTCTCTCCCTCTCTCTCTCTTTCTCTCTCTCTCTCTCTCTCTCTCTCTCCTCTCTCTCTCTCTCTCTCTCTCTCCCTTTCTCTCTCTCTCTCTCTCTCTCTCTCTCTCTCTCTCTCTCTCTCTCCTCTCCCTCTCTCTCTCTCTCTCTCTCTCTCTCTCTTTCCCTTTCTCTCTCTCTCTCTCTCTCGTTCTCACACACTCACTCACACACCCATAACCTACACACACACACATCAACAAACTGGCACACTCTCATGCTCCTGTTTACACACACTCTCATACCCCCATAACACACACCCATACTCACACCTAGACACTAACACATTCCCCTATTGACCCAGGCACCTTTCTCTCACATTCAAACATTCTCCCACACTTGCACTTTCTCTCTGTCTCTATCTCTCTCTCTCTCTCTGCATCTCTGTCTCTCTATATCTCCCTCTCACTCCACTCTCCCTCTCTATTCTATCTCTCCTCTCTCTCTCTACTCTGTCGAAATCTCTCTCCTCTCTCTCTCCTCTCTCTCTCTCTGTCTGCATCTCTCTCTCTCTCTCTCTCTCTCTCCTCTCTCTCTCTCTCCTCTCCCTCTCTCCCTCTCTCCCTCTCTCTCCCTCTCTCTCTCCCTCTCTCTCCCCCTCTCTCTCTCTCTCTCTCTCTCTCTCTCTCTCTCTCGTCTGCCTCTCTCTCCCCATCTCCCTCACTCTCTTTGTCTCTCTCTGTCTCCCCCGCTCTCTCTCTCTCTCTCTCTCTTCCTGCCTCTCTCTGTCTCCCTCGATCCCTTTGTCTCTATCTGTCTCTCTGTCTCACTTGTTCTGTTTCTCTGTCTCTGTTGCTCTCTCTCCCTGTCTCCCTGTCTCTCCCTCACTCCATTCAATTCAATTTTAAAACTTTATTGGCATGATAAAAAAACATTGTTATATTGCCAAAGTATAGAACATGACATACATATTTGAAATGCATAAGTATAAATACAAGTATACAGTGTATGGATAGATATGTCCCTGTACATAAACTTGCAATAGGCCGATAGCTCTTTATTGATTGCTACACGTTTTTGTAGCTGTAAGCAGCACAACACAATAGCAAGTTTAGCAATTCAATATTCATTTCTTAGTGTTAGTTAATGTCGATTAGTGTGTGCGTACATATGTACATGTTGGTCATTCACCGTCTCTCAGGTTGTGGCATGCTGTTACGTATTGTGCACCAAGATGAGCCGTATTTCCTTCGCCAAGGATTATTCTTAGTTTTGATGTATCATCTAGTTCTTTAAAATCAGGGGTTGCCTCACTGAGTTTGTCAAAGTCTGCTTTCCTTGTTTTGTCAAATGTTTTGCATTTTAGGAGGAAGTGCAACTGTGTTTCAACCTCATCTGGCAAACAGTGGCCGCATATTCTGTTTTCTCTTGGTTGCCAGAATCTCTTCTGTCTTCCTTTTTCAACTGCCAAATAGTGGTCACTTAACCTGTATTAGGTGAGGGTCTGTCTCTGCTCTATGTCTGTAACAGTTGAGAGATAGTCTGCCCATTTATAATCTCCTTTTAGGGCACGGTAACATTCTAATCTGCTTTGGCTTTTGGTTTCTTGATCCCAATGTTCCAAGTACGTTTCGTTACGTTGTTTGATCATTTGGTTCCCTCTAACTGGTGATTGGGGGATCAGTATTGATCTGGGGCTGGTCAGGGTTTAACTGGATAGGGGTTAACGTAGGGGTAGTTAGTCTCAGTACCAACTGACACAGGGAACTCTTTTCTGGGTTCCCCTCTTGTGTTTGAAGGGCTTTAAACTGGAGGGTATCTGGGGGGTTAGATTTAAGGTGATTCCAAAAATGTAGTGCTCTTTTCTGGATATTTATTATCAGTGGGTATCTGCCTAGTTCTGCCCGACATGCGTTTGTTGGTGTTTTCCTTTGGATACGGAGGATGTTCCGGCAAAATTCCGCGTGCAGGGCCTCCGTTGTATGTTTTTCCCATTTACTCTTTTGGAATTCGAATGTTATTAAAGACGAGAATTCCATTATCAACTCCATTCAGACCTTCTTTGTGCATCATATCAGTAACTGTCACCCCTGGATACATATTGCCTTCTTGATCTCGAATTGGCACAATAAAACAGTGAGGCCCTAGCAATTTTTCCCATTTTCCCACTGACTGAGTGGGCCCCATACTTCACTACCATGAAGCCCAATAGGCTGGATTACACTGTCACATATTTGAAGCCAGATTTTAATTGGGATTTGGATGTTGTAGAATCTTCTTTTTATTGCGTACAGAGCTCTTCGAACTTTCTCTTTTAGTACATTCACTGCCATATTGAAGTTCCCTGATGCTGAAACAGTTAGGCCGAGGTGAGTATAGCTCACAGTGGGTTCGATAACAGTAAATTGAGAGTAAATTTGTATTTATCTTCCTGGCATCTGGGTCTTTTCTGAAAAATCATGGTTGATTTTCTTTAGATTTACTGGAGGGCCCAATTTTGGCAGCACTCATCAAGTAGGCCCAACTGTTGCTGCAGTCCCTGTTCTGTGGGGGGCAGCAGAACCAAGTCATCCGCATAAAACAGGGACTTTACCTCCCCGTCTAGAAGACGGAGCAGCTGGAGAACTAGGACGGAGGGCCGGCACTGTGCTCTGATCCAACCTTGTCACTCTGTCTCTCTCTGTCTCCCCCCTTTCTCTCTGGGTCTTCCCCCCCTCTAGAAACATAGAAACATAGAACATAGAAATTAGGTGCAGGAGTAGGCCATTCGGCCCTTCGAGCCTGCACCGCCATTCAATATGATCATGGCTGATCATCCAACTCAGTATCCCGTACCTGCCTTCTCTCCATAACCCCTGATCCCCTTAGCCACAAGGGCCACATCTAACTCCCTCTTAAATATAGCCAATGAACTGGCCTCAACTACCCTCTGTGGCAGAGAGTTCCAGAGATTCACCACTCTCTGTGTGAAAAAAAGTTCTTCTCATCTCGGTTTTAAAGGATTTCCCCCTTATCCTTAAGCTGTGACCCTTTGTCCTGGACTTCCCCAACATTGGGAACAATCTTCCTGCATCTAGCCTGTCCAACCCCTTAAGAATTTTGTAAGTTTCTATAAGATCCCCTCTCAATCTCCTAAATTCTAGAGAGTATAAACCAAGTCTATCCAGTCTTTCTTCATAAGACAGTCCTGACATCCCAGGAATCAGTCTGGTGAACCTTCTCTGTACTCCCTCTATGGCAATAACATGATAATGTCATTTTGTTGTCTCTGTACTGTACACTGACAATGACAATTAAAATTGAATCTGAATCTGAATCTGAATCTGAATAATGTCCTTCCTCAGATTTGGTCCTCTATCTCTCTGTCTGTTTCTCTCTCTCTCCCCCCTCTCCTTGTCTCTCTCTCTTTCCTCTCACACGCATTGGTATACCGTGGCGCTGGTTTACACGACCAGAATCTCGCGCGCCGTGGACTAAGTGCCCAGGGCGTTGTTGGGCGCGGGTACATTAACCAAGCTTCCTCCCTCTGTTCCGTCACCCTCATTCTGTGCGGGAAGCTGTTATCCCGGAGAACCCTGCCTATGGCCGTCCGCTGAAGGAGCACCTGGAGAACCGGGGGCAGGATATCGCCCTTCCCATCGAGGCCTGTGTCATGATGCTGCTCGAGAAAGGAATGAAAGAAGAGGTAGGATGCCAAGACAACTCTCAGTCGAGTGCCAACTCCCCTACACTGTGCATCGACCCGATCTATTCCTCGCATAATTTTATAAGATCACCCCTCATCCTCCTGCGCTCCAAGGAATAGAGACCCAGCCTACTCAATCTCTCCCTATAGCTCACACCCTCTAGTCCCGGCAACATACTTGTAAATCTTCTCCATACCCTTTCCAGCTTGACAACATCTTTCCTATAACACGGCAGCCCAGAACTGAACACCATACTCCAAATGCGGTCTCTTATACAACTGCAACATGACCTCCCAACTTCTATACTCAATACTCTGACTGATGAAGGCCAATGTGCCAAAAGCCTTTTTGACCAGGAAGGTCAAGGTCAAGGTGAGGAAGGCTCTTGTTATCCACAGCATAGAACAGATGATTGGCAAGTGTGGAGGAAGGAACTGCAGCTGCTGGTTATACACCGGAGATAGACACAAAATGCTGGAGTAACTCAGCGGGACGGGCGACATCTCTGGAGAGAAGGAACGGGTGACGTTTCGGGTCCAGACCCTTCTTCAGACTGAAAGTCACGGGAAAGGGAAGCGAGTGATAGAGACGATGATGTAGAGAAATAAAGAACAATGAATGAAAGATACGCCAAAAAAATAAGGATGATCAGCCATGATCACATTGAATGGCGGTGCTGGCTCAAAGGGTCGAATGGCCTACTCCTGCACCTATTTTCTATGTTTCCATGTTAATATTGGCTGACTGGTCGGCAGAGGCAGAGACTTTAATGAAATGAATTCAGTGAAATGAATTTGACTTACATGACTTTTCATAAAAATAGACAATAGACAATAGGTGCAGGAGTAGGGCACTCGGCCCTTCGACCCAGCACCGCCATTCAATGTGATCATGGCTGATCAACCCCAATCAGTACCCCGTTCCTGCCTTGTCCCCATATCTCCTGACTGCTATTTTTAAGAGCCCTATCTAGCTCTCTCTTACAAGTATCCAGAGAACCCGCCTCCACTGCCCTCTGAGGCAGAGAATTCCACAGACTCACAACTCTCTGCGTGAAAAATTGTTTCCTCGTCTCCGTTCTAAATGGCTTACCCCTTATTCTTAAACTGTGGCCCCTGGTTCTGGATTCTTAAACTGTGGGCCCTGGTTCTGGGCGAGCACTGGAATTGCCAACGCACAGCGGGATAAACAGTCAGGGCTGCATTAGTGAAGAGGAATGCCTTTTGGTCGGCAGGGACATGACGGGCCGAAGGGCTGGCTTCAGGCTGAATGATTCAACGGCTCTGTTCTTGTCAATCGTGATAGCTTGGTGAGATAATGCCAGAAAGCCTGACGCTGCTGTTCAAGGAAAGACCTAATTGGATGTGGTTATAACCGGAATTAGACAAACCACTAACTTCTGCAGCTGGTATTCTTGTTAATCAAGACGGCCTTTTCTATTTTCAAATTAATAAGACAGAACTTTAATCTTTTTCAAACCTGCCCAAAGACATCCAAAGAGTTCACACACTGTGGCAGATAAGATAACCATATAACCATATAACAATTACAGCACGGAAACAGGCCATCTCGACCCTTCTAGTCCGTGCCGAACACATATTCTCCCCTAGTCCCATATACCTGCGCTCAGACCATAACCTTCCATTCCCTTCCCGTCCATAAAACTATCCAATTTATTTTTAAATGATCAAAACAAACCTGCCTCCACCACCTTCACTGGAAGCTCATTCCACACAGCTACCACTCTCTGAGTAAAGAAGTTCCCCCTCATGTTACCCCTAAACTTCAGTCCCTTAATTCTCAAGTCATGTACCCTTGTTTGAATCTTCCCTACTCTCAGTGGGAAAAGCTTTTCCACATCAACTCTGTCTATCCCTCTCATCATTTTAAAAATCTCTATCAAGTCCTCCCTTAACCTTCTGCGCTCCAAAGAATAAAGCCCTAACTTGTTCAACCTTCCTCTGCAACTTTGTTGCTGAAACCCAGGCAACATTCTAGTAAATATTCTAGATGTTTTTAGAATTAAAGGAACGTTTTCAATGAAGAATTTGTGATTAATTCGGAGAGAGCAGGCAATGCAGCCCAGACCAACCTCCCTTCCAGTGACTCCATCTATGCCTCACGCTGCCTCGGCAAGGCCAGCAGCACAATCAAGGACCAGTCTCACCCCCGGTCACTTTGAAGTGTAGGTTTATTATTGTCCTGTGTACTGAGGTACAGCGAAAAAGCTTTCACTGCCTGCTACCTGATCAAGCAGATATACTGCACATGGATACAATCGAGAACAATAGGTAGATCAAAGGGGAAGATACAGAGTGCAGAATATAGTTCCATAAATAAAGTTCAGTTCTCCTGCGTTAGGCTTTACGTTAGACTCTGGAATTACAGTGCAGAAACAGGCCCTTCGGCCCATCGAGTCCATGCCGACCACCCCATATACTACACCTAGCAACAATTTATAATTTTTACTGAAACCAATGAACCTGCAAACCTGTACATTTAGTTTGGTTTAGTGATACAGTGCCGAAACAGGCCCTTCAGCCCACCGAGTCCATGCCGCCCACCCATCACCCCATATACCACACCTGGAGACAATTTACAATTTTTACTGAAACCAATTAACCTGTAAACCTGTACATTTAGTTTAGTTTAGTTTAGTTTAGTTTAGCGATACAGCGGAGAAACAGGCCCTTCGGCCCACCGACTCTGCGACAACCAGCGATCCCCGCACACTAACACTATCACACACACACACACACACACACACACTCACACACACACACACACACACACACACACAACTATCCTACACACACACACACACACATACACACACACACATACACACACTAACACTATCCTACACACACACACACACACACACACTGGGGACAATTTACAATTTTACCAAGTCAATAAAACCTACCAATCTGCACGTCTTTGGAGTGTGGGAGGAAACCGGAGCTCCTGGAGCAAACCCGCGCAGGTCACGGGGAGAACGTACACACTCCGTACAGACAGCACCCGTAGTCAGGATGGAACCCGGGTCTCTGGCGCCGTGAGGCAGCAACTCGACCGCTAATGATTTGGGAACAGCACATTCTGCCTCGTTCACGGGGCCGAATGTGCAACCCCCGCCCGGCCTAGCGTGAGGTTTGAAACCGGTTTTGTCCACCTGGCGCAGGGCTTGTTCCGGCTGGCGGCAGCAGCGTCCGTGCTGAAACGGTTAAAGGCCGCGCTTGATGGCGGCTCCTTCGATCCGGAAGAGTTCAACTCAGACTCGCATGCTGTGGCAGGTAAGCTGCGCTCCAACACCACCTGCATGGCCTCTGGTGGTACGCATTTATATTGTCGGCCAAGAAAGCACCCTCCACATTCCTTTCCTCTACTCCTACTTTACTTTAGGAAGCAACTGCAGATTTACACTGAAGATGGACACAAAATCCTGGAGTAACTCAGTGGGACTCCAGCTTTTTGTCTGCCTCAGCTCATTAAGATCGCTGAAAGTATTTTAGAGATACAGCGTGGAAACAGGCCCTCTGGTCCGTGCCGACCAGCGATCACCCCTTCACACCAGTTCTATCCTACACACCAGGGACTAATTTACAGAATTCAATCAGCCTACAATCCTAAAATAGACACAAAATGCCGGAGTAACTCAGCGGGACAGGCAGCATCTCTGGAGAGAAGGAACGGGTGATGCTTCTGGTCGAGTCCCTACTTCGGACAGTTTAGAAACATAGAAACACAGAAATTAGGTGCAGGAGTAGGCCATTCGGCCCTTCGAGCCTGCGCCGCCATTCAATATGATCATGGCTGATCATCCAACTCAGTATCCCGTACCTGCCTTCTCTCCATACCCCCTGATCCCCTTAGCCACAAGGGCCACATCTAACTCCCTCTTAAATATAGTCAATGAACTGTGGCCTCAACTACCCTCTGTGGCAGAGAATTCCACAGATTCACCACTCTCTGTGTGAAAAATGTTTTTCTCATCTCGGTCCTAAAGGATTTCCCCCTTATCCTTAAACTGTGACCCCTTGTCCTGGACTTCCCCAACATCGGGAACAATCTTCCTGCATCTAGCCTGTCCAACCCCTTAAGAATGTTGTAAGTTTCTATAAGATCCCCCCTCAATCTTCTAAATTCTAGCGAGTACAAGCCGAGTACTTCGGACAGTTTGAGTCTGAAGAAGGGTCTCGACCCGAAACATCACCCATCCCTTCTCTCCAGAGATGCTGCCTGCCCCGCTGAGTTACTCCAGCATTTTGTGTCTGTCTCTAGTTTTGTTCAGAGGTTCAGCGTGGAAACCGGCCCTTCAGCGCACCGAGACCTCGCCGCCCACTGATCACCGCACGCTGACACAGCCCAACACACTAGGAACAATTAACAATTTTTTTGTCGTTGCCGGCTTCCATGAAGAGTTGCCCTGTGGGGATGTTGTGTCAATGAATGAATGAATAAGTTTATTGGCCAAGTATTCACATACAAGGAATTTGCCTTGGTGCTCCGCCCGCAAGTGACAACATGACATACAGTGACACTTAGGAATGACTCATAAAACACTAAACATTAATAATAAAACATTATTGATTAAACATGTGAATTAAATGAAATACCAGAGCAAAAGGAGGCTACAGATCTTTGGTTAAAACAACTCAATAACATCAGCAGTTCCTTGTTTCTACAGTCGCTTATATAGACTTACCACACAAGCCAACAATCCCAATGAGCCCCATCGTCAGAACATTCGGGGTTAAGATGTTAAAGTCACTGTATTTGTCAAATGAAAAGATTTGCTAGAGCTTGAAGTGAGATTGCATGGGATGTTTAGTTTAGAGATACAGCAGGGAAACAGGCCCTTCAGCCCACCGAGTCCGCCCCAAGCTGTGATCCCCACACACTAATGCTATCCTACACACATTAGGGTCAATGATACCATGCCTGTACGTACAAAGCTGTACGCCTTTGGAGTGTGGGAGGAAACCGGAGATCCCGGTGAAAACGCTCTCCGTACAGACAGCAGCCGGGCCGACCCGATCATGATCGAACCCGGTTTCCTGGCACTGTGAGGCAGCAGCAACTCTACCCCCTCGCCAAACCGTGTCGCCCCTGTTGATGAAGGACGTTTGAACGGCTGTAGAACTAATCCTCCTCCCTCTCTGGGACAGGTGCACTGAAGTCTTACCTACGTGAGTTGCCTCAGCCCCTCATGACGTTTGACCTTTATGATGAATGGTTCCAAGCTGCCAGGTACGTGGTCACGGTGTGCGTTAGTTTTGTTCTTCTTTTGTGTCGTGTTAGAAACATAGAAAATAGGTGCAGGAGGAGGCCATTCAGCCCTTCGAGCCAGCACCGCCATTCATTGTGATCATGGCTGATCGTCCCCAATCAATAACCCGTGCCTGCCTTCTCCCCATATCCCTTGACTCCACTAGCCCCTAGAGCTCTATCTAACTCTCTCTTAAATCCATCCAGTGATTTGGCCTCCACTGCCCTCTGTGGCAGGGAATTCCATAAATTCACAACTCTCTGGGTGAAAAAGTTTTTTTCTCACCTCAGTCTTAAATGGCCTCCCCTTTATTCTAAGACTGTGTGGCCCCTGGTTCTGGACTCGCCCAACATTGGGAACATTTTTCCTGCATATAGCTTGTCCAGTCCTTTTATAATTTTATATGTTTCTATAAGATCCCCCCCCCATCCTTCTAAACTCCAGTGAATACAAGCCTAGTCTTTTCAATCTTTCCTCATATGACAGTCCCCGCCATCCCAGGGATCAATCTCGGGAACCTACGCTGCACTGCCTCAATCACAAGGATGTCCTTCCTCAAATTAGGAGACCAAAACTGTACACAATATAGATGTGGTTTTACCAGAGCCCTATACAACTGCAGAAGAAACCTCTCTACTCCTATACTGAAATCCCCTTGGGTGTTCTTCTTTGGGCTGCTTTCTCCCTCTATCTCCCACCCCGTCTGACCCCCCTCCTGGTACCTCCTGCTGCTACAGCTCAACCCAGCCACCAGTTTTTACCTGTACCTCAGTACACGTGACAATAAGTAACTGTAGGGGCAAATTGAAAGGCCGGGCAGAGTAGGTGTGCAAAATAATGGGCGATTTATTAAAACTGCTGCCCACCAGTCAAAGCTGATCAGCAGAGCACGGCTTGTGTTCCCGATGTTGGGGGGAGTCCAGAACCAGGGGCCACACAGTTTAAGAATAAGGGGTAAGCCATTTAGAACGGAGACGAGGAAACACTTTTCCTCACAGAGAGTTGTGAGTCTGTGGAATTCTCTGCCTCAGGCGGAGGCAGGTTCTCTGGATGCTTTCAAGAGAGAGCTAGATAGGGCTCTTAAAGATAGCGGAGTCAGGGGATATGGGAAGAAGGTAGGAACGGGGTACTGATTGGGGATGATCAGCCTTGATCACATTGAATGGCGGTGCTGGCTCGAAGGGCCGAATAGCCTCCTCCTGCACCTATTGTCTATTGACTTTGGCACAGATTTTATATTCTCAGGGTCGGCACGGTGTTGTGGTGGTAGAGATGCTGCCTCACGTCACTAGAGACCAGGGTTCGATCCTGACTACGACCTGTATGGAGTTTGTACGTTCTCCCCATGACCTGAGTGGGTTTTCTGCAGGAGTTTAGGTTGCCACCCACACTCAAAATACATAGAGGTTTGCAGATGGTATAGCTTTGGTAAAATTGTAAATTGTCTGTAGTGTGTGTAGGATAGTGTTAGTGTGCGGGGATCGCTGGTCGGCGCGGGCTCGGTGGGCCGAAGGGCCTGTTTCTGCGTTGTATCTCTAAACTTAACTTAGCTGGCAAGATTACACAGAAACCTGATTACAATAAAACCAGATCTTGATGACAGAATATATTTATTATCCACAAGTCTAACTTAGTCGACAGTAGATCCAACCTTCTGTTACAATGGTGGGTGCTCGCGGTAACATAATCAATGAAGTTCCTGAAACTTGGGTACCGCCACTCCATGTCGGTCCTGTTAGGCGTTGTCTGTGTTTCTATATCACCACATTAGCTCAGTCCACATCCCTGTTTACTAGTGTCGGAAGGAACTGCAGATGCTGGTTTACACCGAAGATAGGCACAAAATGCTGGAGGAACTCAGCGGGACAGACAGCATCTCTGGAGAGAAGGAATGGGTGATGTTTCGTCAGTTGGAAGAAGAGTCTCGAACCCGAAACGTCACCCATTCTTTCCCTCCAGAGATGCTGCCTGTCCCGCTGAGTTACTCCATGCAACTTCAAGTCAAGTCAAGTCAAGTTTATTTGTCACATACACATACGAGATGTGCAGTGAAATGAAAGTGGCAATGCTCGCGGACTTTTGTGCAAAAGACAAACAACAAAACAACCAAACAAATTATAAACACAATCATAACACACATATTCTTTTACATAATAAATAATGGAAGGAAAAACGTTCAGTAGAGTTAGTCCCTGGTGAGATAGGCGTTTACAGTCCGAATTGCCTCTGGGAAGAAACTCCTTCTCAACCTCTCCGTTCTCACCGCATGGCAACGGAGGCGTTTGCCTGACCGTAGCAGCTGGAACAGTCCGTTGCAGGGGTGGAAGGGGTCTCTCATGATTTTGTTTGCTCTGGAGTTGCACCTCCTGATGTATAGTTCCTGCAGGGGGGTGAGTGAAGTTCCCATAGTGCGTTCGGCCGAACGCACTACTCTCTGCAGAGCCTTCTTGTCCTTGGCAGAGCAATTCCCAAACCAGATGGTAATGTTCCCAGACAAGATGCTTTCCACCGCCGCTGCGTAGAAGCACTGGAGGATCCTCGGAGACACTCTGAATTTCCTCAATTGCCTGAGGTGGTAAAGGCGCTGCCTTGCCTTACTCACAAGTGCTGTGGCGTGTGATGCCCATGTCATATCCTCAGAGACTTCGGTGTAAACCAGCACCTGCAGTTCCTTCCTGTGCACGGAGACTGGGCAGTGATGGGCGCAAGACACACATGGGGTGGAGACTACAAGGAGGAACTTGCTCTACACATCCACCAGAGCTTAACGTTGACTATTTCCCCCTTGTGCAGTGAGAAGGATCTTCCAAAGCAGATCGAACGGCTGCGGGAAGTGTCCGCCAAGTTGCCAGAGGAATTCTACAAGAACTTCAGGTAACGCCACGCGACAAAATGGCGAGCAATCCAGAGGGAGGGGTAGTGGTAGGGTTGGAAGATACCTTGTATCTGTATAGAGTCGCAGAGTCTGTGCACGATTTGATTGTAATCATGTCCAGTTTTTCCACTGGCACTGCGATATGGACCAAGCGCAGGCAGGTGGGACCAGTGTAGCTGGGACATTGTTGGCCGGTGTGGGCGAGATGGGCCGAAGGGCCTGTTTCCACACTGCATCACTCTATGACTGTAAGGAATGGGTAACGTTTCGGGTTGGGACCCTTTTTCAGACTGACTCTTATGCTCTCCTCTCCTCTACCTTTCCTAACCCCCCCCCCCCCCCCCCCCCCACCATAATCAGTCTGACAAAGGGTCCCGACCCGAAACGTCGCCTATCCATGTCATCCAGAGATTCCGCCTGACCCGCTGAGTTACTCCGGCACTTTGTGTGTTGTTTTTGTAAACCAGCATCTGCAGTTCCTTGCTTCCGATTAACACTTTTTGTTTGGAAACCAAACCAGGTATCTCATTAAGTTTCTGGCAAAGTTGGCGGAATACCATGCGGTGAACAAAATGACACCCACGAACATCGCCATCGTGCTTGGACCCAACCTTCTGTGGCCCAGGAATGAAGGGTAGGTTAAAGGTCGCTTTGTCATCTGTACCTTCCCATCAGGCTATCGGGCGCAAAGATAAAGCTCTTTATGACAGCGGCGGCCATTTTGTCCTTTTCGCCCCGGGCATAGTGGCGCTGCAGTAGAGTTGTTACCTCACAGCGCCAGAGACCCGGGTTCGATCTCGACTAAGGCTGCTGTCTGTACATTCTCCCCGTGACTGGAGTGTGTTTTCTCCGGGATCTCCGCTCCCCACCCCCCCACATTCCAAGGACAATAGACAACAGGTGCGGGAGGAGGCCATTCCGCCCTTCGAGCCAGCACCGCCATTCAATGTGATCATGGCTGATCATCCCCAATCAGTACACCAATCCTGCCTTCTCCCCATATCCCCTGACTCCACTATCTTTAAGAGCCCTATCTAGCTCTACGGGTTTGTACAGGTTTGTAGGCTAATTGGACGTGGTAATATTGTAAATTTCCCTGGTGTGTGTAGGATCTCGTTAGTGTGCGGGGATCGCTGGTCGGCGCGGACTCGGTGGGCCGAAGGGCCTGTTTCCGCACTGTATCTCTAATTTAAACTAGGGCCTGAGAAAGGGTCTCGACCCGAAATGTCACCAATTTCTTCTCTCCAGAGATGCTGCCTGGCCCGCTGAGTTACTCCAACATTTTGTGTCTATTTTCTAAAAAACAGGAAGTTGTTTTGAATCAGAAATCTACTGTGCTAAGTGAAGGACTGATGTCTGCCCTCTGATTGTTCCGAATTCACCTCCAACCTGATGAAACCGCACCTGGGGTATTGTGTGCAGTTTTGGTGCCCACATTTGAGGAAGGACATTCTTGCTATTGAGGGAGTGCAGCGTAGGTTCACCAGGTTAATTCCCGGGATGGCGGGACTGATATCTGATGAAAGAATGGGTCGACTGGGCTTGTATTCACTGGAATTTAGAAGGATGAGAGGGAATCTTATAGAAACATATACAATTCTAAAGGAATAGGACAGGCTAGATGCAGGAAAAATGTTACCCGATGTTGGGGGAGTCCAGAACTAGGGATCACACAGTTTAAGAATAAGGGGTAGGTCATTAAGGACTGAGATGAAGAAAAACATTTTCACCCAGAGAGTTGTGAATCTGTGGAATTCTCTGCCACAGAAGGTAGTGGAGGCTAATTCACTGGATATTTTCAAGAGAGAGTTAGATTTAGCTCTTAGGGCTAATGGAATCAAGGGATATGGGGAATCAAGTCTGTGGAATTCTCTGCCTCAGAGGGCGGTGGAGGCCGTTTCTCTGGATGCTTTCAAGAGGGAGCTAGATAGGGCTCTTAAAAAATAGCAGAGTCAGGGGATATGGGGAGAAGGCAGGAACGGGGTACTGATTGGGGATGATCAGTATTGAATGGTGGTGCAGGCTCGAAGGGCCAAATGGCCTCCTCCTGCACCTATTTTCTATGTTTCCAATTCGGTGAAAGGCGTTCTTTAGTTTGCCCGAAACCTGTTGGTCTCTCGGCAGAGGGAGATGTAGGGAATGTTGCCGACTGGCCCGCTCCAGACTGCGGGATGACTCTACCGTAGCGCGCGTCTTTGATTCACAACACGTGACCCCTTCCCTGTGTCTCTTTGTCCAGGACGGTCTCAATGATGAACATGGCGTCAGCATCGTCGGTCCAGGTGGTGCTGGTCATCGAGCCGGTCATACAGAACGCAGACGGCATCTTCCCAGAAGGTGGAGCCCCCTCTCGCTTGCCCGTGGAGACGGCTTTGCAATGTCCGCTCGCCCCCTCCGCTCCTCCTCGCCACCCCCCTCCCCCTGGGTTTCCGCTGGGTGTCGTCGCCCCTTCTCCTGGGCGCCGTGTGTTAAGCTGGAGAAGAGCGTGAAGGCCACGGTGGCGCAGCGGTAGAGTCGCTGCCTCACAGCGCCAGGGACCCGGGTTCGATCCTGACTACGGGTGCTATCTGCACGGAGTCTGTACCTTCTCCCCGTGAACTGCGTGGGTTTACACCGGGTGCTCCGGTTTCATCCCACACTCCAAAGGCGTGCAGGTTTGTGTCTTCTCGCTGTGAGGCAGCAACACTACCACCTGAACACCAGTGTTTCATCTCCACTAACCTTTCGGACGACTGGACTGGTGTTGGACATATCCTGCTCATTGTCTAATAGCGGGGGCATGATGTAGACCCTTCAGCCATTCCTTCACTCCAACGATGCTGCCTCACCCGCTGAGTTACACCAGCGTTTTGGTGGCCCAGCGGTAGAGTCGCTGCCTCACAGCGCCAGAGTCCCAAATTCAATCCTGACTACGGGTGCTGTCCGTACGGAGTTTGCACGTTCTCCCCGTCACCTGCGTGGGTTTTCACCGGGTGCTCCGGTTTCCTCCCACACTCCAAAGACATTCAGGTTTTGTAGGTTAATTTGGTTCGGTGTCATTGTAAGATGTCCCTCGTGTGTAGGATAGAGCTGATGTACGCTGGCAAGATGGCTGGTCGCGCTGTACCTCGAAGGACATAAAGTGCTGGAGTAACTCAGTAGGTCAGGCAGCATCCCTGGAGAACATGGGATGGGGGACATTTCAGGTCGAGGCCTTCAGACTGATTGTGGGGAGGGGGAGAAGGAAGCTGAAGAAGGGGAGAGGCAGGAGAAAGTGCAACAGGTGAAAGGAAACAGGCGAGGGGAGGAGCTTTGGCGGAAAAAGGGCCAGAAAAAATGACTCTAGCGTCTTGAGTCTACTGCTAGTAACTGGACTCCCTGGTCACTCTTCTCAAATTCGACTGAAGAAGGGTCCCTACCCGAAGGATAACTGTAAGGTTATCCATTTTGGTGGCAAAAACAGGAAAGCAGACTATTATCTAAATGGTGGCCAACTAGGAAAAGAGGAGATGCAGCGAGACCTGGGTGTCATGGTACACCAGTCATTGAAAGTAGGCATGCAGGTGCAGCAGGCAGTGAAGAAAGCGAATGGTATGTTAGCTTTCATAGCAAAAGGATTTGAGTATAGGAGCAGGGAGGTTCTACTGCAGTTGTACAGGGTCTTGGTGAGACCACACCTGGAGTATTGCGTACAGCTTTGGTCTCCAAATCTGAGGAAGGACATTATTGCCATAGAGGGAGTACAGAGACGGTTCACCAGACTGATTCCTGGGATGTCAGGACTGTCTTATGAAGAAAGACTGGATAGACTTGGTTTATACTCTCTAGAATTTAGGAGATTGCGAGGGGATCTTATAGAAACTTACAAATTTCTTAAGGGGTTGGACAGGCTAGATGCAGGAAGATTGCTCCCGATGTTGGGGAAGTCCAGGACAAGGGGTCACAGCTTAAGGATAAGGGGGAAATCCTTTAAAACCGAGATGAGAAGAACTTTTTTCACACAGAGAGTAGTGAGTCTCTGGAACTCTCTGCCGCAGAGGGTAGTCGAGGCCAGTTCATTGGCTATATTTAAGAGGGAGTTAGATGTGGCCCTTGTGGCTAAGGGGATCAGGGGGTATGGAGAGAAGGCAGGTACAGGATTCTGAGTTGGATGATTAGCCATGATCATATTGAATGGCGGTGCAGGCTCGAAGGGCCGAATGGCCTACTCCTAATTTCTATGTTTCTATTTTCTATGAAACGTCACCAGTCTATTCCCTCCATGGATGCTGCCTGACCCGCTGAGTTCCTCCAGCACTTTGTATTACTGTCAGAATCGGTTCATTATTGTCATGTGTACCAGGATTCGCTACTATCCCATATCTGTACACCGTGGACGGCCCGATTGTAATCGTGTGTTGTCTTTCCGCTGACTGTGTTCGCACGCAACAAAAACGCTTTTCACTGTCCCTCGGTACACGTGACAATAAACGACACTAAACTGAACGTGCCCTTACCAACCAAGATGCCCCATCGTCGCCAGTCCCACCTGCCTGCGCTTGGCACCATAAACTGAACTGAAAAATGTTTCGACACAAAACGCTGGAGTAACTCAGCGTCTCTGGAGAGAAGGAATGCGTGACGTTTAGATAGACAATAGACAATAGGTGCAGGAGTAGGCCATTCGGCTGATCATCCCCAATCAATGCTCCGTTCCTGCCTTCTCCCCATATCCCCTATCTTTAAGAGCCCTATCTAACTCTCTCTTGAAAGTATCCAGAGAACCGGCCTCTGAGGCAGAGAATTCCACACTCACCACTCTCTGTGTTAACTTTCAGGTTGCGACTGAAGTTTGAAGAAGGGTCTCAACCCGAATCGTCACCCATTCCTTCACTCCAACGATGCTGCCTCGACCGCCGAGACTCCAGCGTTTTGTGTCTATCTTCGGTGTAAATCAGCATCTGCAGTGCCTTCCTTCTGCACATACATTTGAAGTGTTCGCAAACTGCTTCTGTTTTCACAGATTTGGATTTCAGTGTGTCGGGAATGTTCGGCCCAAGTTCGTTGTACTCCAGTTACACCTCGACAAAGAAAGACACTGGCTCAACGGAGCCGGCACAGACGACCCCTCCCCCACTCAAGGAGGTCACGGCACTGAAGGATGAGTAGGTTCAGATTTTTAATTGGTTATTCTAAAAATTGTAATCAATGCTCCTAAATTTCATTGTTCCCCACGCTTGGGCTACTATGTCTCGACTTGAACTTTCCACTTCCCTCTGAGTTTAGTTCAGTTCAGTTCAGTTTAGTTTAGTTTAGGGTTGCCGTGCGGAAACGGGCCCTTCGGCCCATCGAGTCCGTGCCGACCAGCGATCACTCCGTACAATAACACTATCCGACACACACACACACACTGGGGACAATGTACAATTTTACCAAAGCCAATTAACCTACAAACCTGCACGTCTTTGGAGTGTGGGAGGAAACCGGAGCACCAGGAGAAAACCCACACGGTCACAAGGCCAGTTTGGGTGCTGTCAATGCGGAGTTTGCACGTTCTCCCCGTGAATTGCGTGGGTTTACTCCGGGTGCTCCGGTTTCCTCCCACGCTCCAAAGACGTGCGTGTTTGCAGCTTAATTGGCTTCTGTAAATTGTCCCCAGACAGTGTGTGTGGGATAGATTTAGCGTGCGGGGGGGGGCGGGGGGGGGGGGCCGCTGGTCTGTGCGTACCCAGTGGGCCGAAGGGCCTGTGGCTGAATGAACGAACAATGCATTGTCGTCACGTGTGACAAGTCACCGCGACATCCTGTGTTTTGCACAAGCTGAACCAAACTAAACCATAAGCGCTTGTTTGAACGTGATGCCAGAGTCGAACCGTGTGCGCTTAATGTCCGCTCTGCGTCTTTTCCGACAGGAGTTTGTGTGAAGAACGCACCCTGGTTCGTCCATCGTCACCTCCGCCAGATGTGGAGGAGGGTCCCAGCAAAGTGGAAGCCCCTCCAAACCAGACAGCGCCCAACCAGGCTGACCTCACCAGCCAGACCCCCAACAACCTGACCAAGAAAGGTGAGCGATAAGCGGGGCTAGCGACAAAAAACATATTCTATGATGCAATAGATGAGACGGAACTTGATCTGCCCCAGGAGGGAAATTGGTCTGCTAATATTCTCAACAGGATAATGAAATATCAAAACAAGGGGATGGGTGGAAAGCCCAAGATTGGGGAGGGAGGGGGGGGGGGGGGGGGGGGGGGGGGGGGGGGGGGGGGGGGTCAGTCAGTCTATCTGAGATAGTCAATCTGAGATGGGTAACGTTTCAGCTTGACCAGGGGATTGCATATTAGGTTGTAGTCGGATGTGTCACTCTATAGCAATAGGAATATACTGTGACTAGGCACAGTGAGATTCTTTGCTTGCGTACACAATGAAGACAAATTCAGATTCAGATCAGATTCAATTTTAATTGTCATTGTCAGTGTACAGTACAGAGACAACGAAATGCATTTAGCATCTCCCTGGAAGAGTGACATAGCAAATGATTTGAATAAATAATAATAAGTGTCCGGGGGGGGGGTGGTGATTGGCAGTCACCGAGGTACGTTGTTGAGTAGAGTGGCAGCCGCTGGAAAGAAGCTGTTCCTCGACCTGCTGGTTCGGCAACGGAGAGACCTGTAGCGCCTCCCGGATGGTAGGAGGGTAAACAGTCCATGGTTGGGGTGAGAGCAGTCCTTGGCGATGCTGAGCGCCCTCCGCAGACAGCGCTTGCTTTGGACAGACTCAATGGAGGGGAGCGAGGAACCGGTGATGCGTTGGGCAATTGTCACAACCCTCTGCAATGCCTTCCGGTCGGAGACAGAGCAGTTGCCATACCATACTGTGATGCAGTTGGTAAGGATGCTCTCGATGGTGCAGCGGTAGAAGTTCACCAGGATCTGAGGAGACAGATGGATCTTCTTCAGTCTCCTCAGGAAGAAGAGACGCTGATGAGCCTACTTGATCAGAGTAGAGGTATTGTGGGTCCAAGAGAGGTCATCGGAGATGTTGACTCCCAGGAACCTGAAGCTAGAAACACATTCCACCTCCGTCCCGTTAATGTGGATGGGGGTGTGCGTGCCGCCTCTGGACTTCCTGAAGTCTACAATGAGCTCCTTGGTCTTCTTGAAATAGCGGCTACCTACGGCACTGACAAATTTACAAAGCACGCCGGCACTCATTTTGTCCCCCCCCCCCCTGCAGTGGAGACTAATTCACTGGATGTATTCAAGAGAGAGTTAATATAGCTCTTGGGGCTAACGGAATCAATGGGGTTCTTCTTGGTTTCTTGGTCCTCCAAAATATTCCAAATGGAATTTAAACTGGAGGTGGTGAAGGGAGGGCTTAAGCCAGAAAGGGTTATTGGGAAGAAAGAGGTACTTTAAATTTAGTTGCATCTGGTTGGGTAACTATAGTTGGGTGGAGATTATTCCATGCTTTAATTGTGCGGGGGAAGAACGAATTGCTGTACACACATCTGTCTTTGTAGCTGGGATCACAAATTGGATCGAATGCCCTCGTCTGCTCCTAATTGGTTTGGGTTTGGTGTAGGTCTTGTAGTCTATGTCGAGCTGGCCATTTAACATTTTGTAAAAACAGGTCAAACGGTGAGCTTCACGTCTGTCTGTCTTGGTGAGGGTTCCACCCCGACCAGAGAATTCAGAAGTTTGGTGACACTCGCTTCTCTCTCATAGGTGTTAGTAACAAATCGAGCTGCCTGTCTTTGGACACGTTCGATGGAAGGAATGTATTTATTTGTGTATGGGTCCCATGCTGCAACTGCGTAGTCCAAATGAGGTCTAACGAGGGTGAAGTATAGCTTCCCCTTGACAGGAGTTGAACAGTGATGAAAGTTGTGCCTCAGAAAGTTTAGGACACCTGTTGCTTTCACCGTTGCATGATGAGCCTGACCATTCCAACGCAGATCATTATGTGTAGGGGTGGTGATTTTCAGATTCAGATTCAGATTCAGATTCAATTTAATTGTCATTGTCAGTGTACAGTACAGAGACAACGAAATGCATTTAGCATCTCCCTTGAAGAGCGACATAGCAAATGATTTGAATAAATAATAATAAGTGTCCGGGGGGGGGTGGTGATTGGCAGTCACCGAGGTACGTTGTTGAGTAGAGTGACAGCCGCCGGGAAGAAGCTGTTCCTCGACCTGCTGGTTCGGCAACGGAGAGACCTGTAGCGCCTCCCGGATGGTAGGAGGGTAAACAGTCCATGGTTGGGGTGAGAGCAGTCCTTGGCGATGCTGAACGCCCTCCGCAGACAACGCTTGCTTTGGATGATCAGCCATGATGATATTGTATGACGGTGATGGCATGAAGGGCCGAATGGCCTGTACCTAATTTCTATGTTTCGAACTGCGAGGGTTTTTTTGCTTCTGTGTTTCAGTGAAGAAACCCGTGCCGTCGAGACCCACGTTCCCACCGCCGCACCACCCGAAGGCCAGCCTGCCTTGGACCTCGAAGCCCATGTGCGCGCCCCTCACCCAGCCGATCGACGAGAGGCCCATCGTCCGCCGAGCGACTGCCTGCCCGGTGCGGGTGCCCGCCGTGCCCCCGCCCCCCGTGCCGGCCCCCCGCACCCACCAGCGCACCACCAGCCTGGGCTCGGCCCACTTTCGGCTGGGCGACCCGCCGGAGGCCGGCGGCGACGGCGGCAAGCGGCCGCCAGAGGCCTCGGTGAAGACGGCGCCCTGCCAACCGCGCTCCCCGCAGGTCAGCTGGGACACGGAGCCGCAGCCGCAGCCGCAGTCGAAGCCGCAAGCAACGGCCAGGGTCCGGGTCCTCTCCGCCAGTCAGGCCATGTTGGCCGGGACCACCCCCAAAGTGAAAGGATCACTGAGCGTGGAGAGAAGTGGTACGTGAAGGCGTGAGGCGCTACGGGGAGAAGGCAGGAAAACGGGCGGGGGGGGGGGGTCAGGAGGGAGAGGGATATCATAATCACATATCACACCACAACCATGTTTAAGAAGGAACTGCAGATGCTGGAGAATCGAAGGTTACACAAAAAAGCTGGAGAAACTCAGCGGGTGCAGCAGCATCTATGGAGCGAAGGAAATAGGCAACGTTTCGGGCCGAAACCCTTCTTCAGACTGATCGGGGGCGGGGGTGGGCGGGGACAAGAAAGGAAAAAGGAGGAGGAGCCCGAAGGCTGGGGGATGGGAGGAGACAGCAGGGGGACTGAGGAAGGGGAGGAGTCAGCAAGGACTAACAAAATTGGGAGAATTCGATGTTCATGCCCCCAGGATGCAGACTCCCCAAACGGAATATGAGGTGCTGTTCCTCCAATTTCCGGTGCTGCTCGCTGTGGCCATGGAGGAGACCCAGGACAGAGAGGTCGGAGACGGAGTGGGAGGGGGAGTTGAAGTGCTGAGCCACTGGGAGGTCAGCTTGGTTATTGCGGACCGAGCGGAGGTGTTCGGCGAAACGATCGCCCAACCTCCGCTTGGTCTCACCGATGTAGATCTGCTGACATCTAGAGTAGCGGACGCAATAGCTCACACCACAACCAGTCTGAAGAAGGGACTCGACCCAAAACGTCGCCCATTCCTTCTCTCCACAGATGCTGCCTGTCCCGCTGAGTTACTCCAGCATTTTGTGTCTGCCTTTGGTTTAAACCAGCATCTGCAGTTCCTTCCTGCACGTATAACGAGCATTTGATGGCACTGGGCCTCGACTCGCTGGAGTTTACAAGGATGAGGGGAAAAACCTCGTTGAAATGTACAAGAATAGTGCAAGGCCTGGATAGAGCGGATGTGGAGAGGATGTTTCCACGTGTGGGAGAGTCTAGGACTAGAGGGCACAGCCTCAGAATAGAAGGACGTTCCTTTCTGAAGAATTGAACAGGAATTTCTTTACTGAGAGGGTGGTGAATCTGTGGAATTCTTTGCCACAGAAGGCTGTCAATGGATATTTTTTTTAGGCAGAGATAGATAAAGTCTTGGTTAGTACGAGTGATAGTATGGTTTTCGGGAGAAGGCAGGGGATAGGGTTAGGAGGGAGAGATAGATTGTGTGGCGGAGAAGACCTGATGGGCCATATGGCCTAATTCCCCCCTACCCCCTGCTCATCCAGTTTAGTTTCCCTCCCCTATCTGCCCTTCCCTTCCCCCTCCCCCATCCTTCAGACTGTGGAGATACCTTCGGCCCACCTAGACCAGCAATCATCCCATACACTGCAGATGCTGGTTTACACCGAAGATAGACACAAAATGCTGGAGTAACTCAGCGGGACAGGCAGCATCTCCGGAGAGAAGGAATGGGTGACATTTCGGGTCCCTCTTAAGGGACTGGACAGGCTAGACGCAGGAGAGATGTTTCTCGTCTTGGCGGGAGTCTAGAACCAGGGGTCACACAGTTTAAGAATAAGGGGTCGGCCATTTAGGACTGAGATGAGGAAAAACTTTTCCACCCAGAGAGTTGTGAATCTGTGGAATTCTCTGCCACGGAAGGCAGTGGAGGCCGATTCACTGGATGTTTTCAAGAGAGAGTTAGAGTTAGGAATCAAGGGATATGGGGAGAAGGCAGGAACGGGGTACTGATTGGGGATGATCATTTTGAATGGCGGTGCTGGCTTGAAGGCCTACTCCTGCACCTATTTTCTATGTGATGTTGGTTGATTGGGAGAGCATGTTTGTGAAGCTCCGTCTCATGTGGTCCTTGCATCTGCTGAGGAATATTATCACCTCTGTGTCCCTGCAGGTCCTCAGGAGCAGTCACCAGATGCCACCACCGGGGGGCACCTCTGACAACCCACCTAACCCCAACTACACGATCTAGAATTGGAGCACCTGAAGTGCAGATCAAGATCTTTGGTGCAGATGGGCTTCTTGGCCCCCACTCCGTTGCAAGGAGAGCACGGTAACTCGCGATCTTTAGGCTTTGTGTAGTTTAGTTTAGAGATACAGCGCGGAAACAGGCCCTTCGGCCCACCTGGTGCGTGCCGACCAGCGATCCACGCACACTAACACCATCCCACACACACCCAGGGGCAACTTACAATTTTACCAAAGCCAATTAACCTGCAAACCGGCACGTCTTTGGGGTTTGAGAGGAAGCCGGAGCTCCCGGAGAAAACCCCACACAGGTCACGGGGAGAAGGTACAAGCTCTGTACAGACGGCACCCGTGGTCAGGATCGAACCCGGGTCTCTGGCGCTGTGAGGCAGCAACTCTGCCCGTTTGATTAGGCAGGGGAGGAGGAAATGCCCAATTGACTCAGCAGATCCTAGCCTCCTTGTGGCCAGCTACAATGGCAGGAAATCTGAGGTAAGGAGTCATACTCATAGAGTGATACAGCGTGAAAACAGGCCCTTCATTAATTCCCAAGGTGTTCGAGACTCATCCACAAGACATTACATTCTCAGCACAATTATCTTGTCAAGCCCTGGAGTGATACAGCGTGGAAACAGGCCATTCGGCCCAAACTTGCCCACACCGCCCAACGTGCCCCATCTACTCTAGTCCCACTAGATGGGGCACGTTGGCCGGTGTGGGCAAATTTGTGCCGAAGGGCCTGTTTCCACATGCCCACGCTTGGCCCATATCCCTCCAAACCTGCCCTATTCATGTACCTGTCCGAATGTCTCTTTAACGTTGCGATAGTCCCTGCCTCAACTACCCCCTCCGGAAGCTTGTTCCACACACTTGCCACCCTTTGTGTGAAAAGGGGAAGAGAAGAGATCTGGCCGGTCCAGCAATGACTGAGGCTGTAACGCTGGATGAGAGGAGAGACCAAATATAACGCCTGCAATCGAGCTGTCCACCACCCTCCACAGAAGCTGCCTGACCCGCTGAGTTCCTCCAGCACTTTGTATTTTGCTGGATGCAAGCAAGGTAGACGAGAGGAATGTCCCATTGATTCGGACAGATCTTGGCTTTCCTGTTGCCTTTGGGGAAGCTACAAAGGGCCGGATAGAGTGGATGCGGGGAGGATGTTTCCACTAGTGGGAGAGTCTAGGACCAGAGGGTACAGCCTCAGAATTAATGGACATTCTTTTAGGAAGGAGATGAGGAGGAATTTCTATAGTCAGTGGGTGGTGAATGTGTGGAACTCTTTGACAGAGACGGCTGTGGAGGCCAAATCAGTGGATATTTTTAAGGCAGAGATCGCTAGTACGGGTGCCAGGGATTATGGGGAGAAGGCAGGAGAATGGGGTTCGGAGGGAGAGAGTGATCAGCCATGATTGAATGGCGAAGTGGACTTGATGGGCCGAATGGCCTGATCCTGCTCCTACCTGTATCACTAATGAACAAAGGCAGGAGAGATGGCTTGGTAGATCCAACAGAGACTGTGGCTATGACACTTTGGTCAGCACGGTGACACAGTGGGTGGAGCTGCCGCCTCACCGCGCCAGATCCTGACCCGTGTGCGGAGTTTGCACGCGCTCCCAGTGACCGCGTGGGTGGGTTTCCTCCGGGTGCCCCAGTTTCCTCCCCTAGACGTGCGGGTTTGAAGGCTCATCGGCCCTCTGTAAATTGCCCCCCCCCCCGAAACGTTACCTATTTCCTTCGCTCCATAGATGCTGTTGCACCCGCTGAGTTTCTCCGGCATTTTTGTGTAACTAACATAAAACTAGCGTGTGTACGGGTGCTCGCTGGTCGGTGTGGACATGGTGGGCCTGTTTCCACGCTGTATCTCTGGACTAAAACTAAATACCGGTCTACGTTAGCCCGGACTGTGTGCTTAGATGGGAATTGAACCCACGACCCCCTGACTCAGGGCAGAGAGCGTAACCCCACTGGCTCCATGGTGAACTCTGCAGGTCAACACAGTGGGCTTTGTGTGAGGGGCTGGATCACCCCTTCCCTCAAAGCCCCCTCAATATGCCTCAACTGCCGTCGTCTGTATCCACTGGACCACAACCCTGACTCCAATCGTCTATATTTTTGTACAAATATCTCATTAAAGCCCCTGTCTCACGATGCGAGTTTACCCAAGAGCTAAAAAAAAATCAAACTCGTGGTAAGTACGTAGAATGTACGTAGCGGGTACGTCGGAGCTCGTGGCTGTCTCGTAGCGGCTCGTAACGCTAATGGCAGGTACTCGGGAAACGCGGAAACTCGTGACATTTTTTCAACAGTGTGAAAAATTTCCAAGAGTAAAAAAATACTGGTGATGAAGTACCTCGAGTTTGATTTTTTTTTAACTCGGGAGAGAGAGCTCTTGGGTAAACTCGCATCGTGGGACAGGGACTTAAGTCTCAGTGTAAATACTATGTGAATCTACTTGTATGTAATTTAAATTTGCCTGATGCCTCTATAATAAACACAATCCAATTTTCTGACTAGCTTCTCATTTATGGTGGAACAGCACATGACTTTACAGCATGTAGAGGGGTCTCGACTCGAAATGTCACCTATTCCTTTTTCTCCAGAGAAGCTGCCTAACCCGCTGAGTTACTCCAACACTTTGTGTCTATCTTTGATATAAACCAGCAACATTTGCAGTTCTTTGTGTAGGAAGGAACTGCAGATGCTGGTTTAAACTGAAGATAGACCCCAGATAGACCTTCTTTACTCAGAGAGTGGTAGCGGTGTGGAATGAGCTTCCAGTGGAAGTGGTGGAGGCAGGTTCATTGGTATCGTTTAAAAATAAATTGGATAGGCATATGGATGAGAAGGGAATGGAGGGTTATGGTATGAGTGCAGGCAGGTGGGACTAAGGGAAAAAAAGTTGTTCGGCACGGACTTGTAGGGCCGAGATGGCCTGTTTCCGTGCTGTAATTGTTATATGGTTATATGGTTATAGACACAAAAATCTGGAGTAACTCAGTGGGACAGGCAGCATCTCTGGAGAGAAGGGATGGGTGACGTTTCGGGTCGAGACCCTTCTTCAGTCTGCAGTTCTTTCCTACACTTTATATAAAAATGCTTCTGCACTCAAATCCTTTAAGCATTACCTTGGATCTATACCCTCTTACCTTGGATCTATACCCTCTAGTCCAGGGGTGGGAAACTTTTCATGTTGGAAGGCCGCATTAAGTTAGCGGTAATTTAATAAGGTTGCATCCAAGAAACTTCAATTAGATATACTTCAAAATGTTCAATATTTTGTTAAAATACCCCTCGTGACGGGACGACAGATGGCACAATGGGCTAAATGTTCGGTTGGCGACCGGAAGGTAGCCGGTTCGAATCCCGCTGGGAGTGCATACTGTCGTTGTGTCCTTGGGGCAAGACACTTCACCCACCTTTGCCTGTGTGTAATGTAATGTAATTATGTGAAGCACTTTGGGGTCAATGCAAGTTGACTAAAAATGTGCTATATAAATAAGATTATTATTATATTATTATTACTAATGTTTTAATTGTGGCCGTCAGTCGGGGAGGATTATTCCGTTTAATCTTCTTTTACGCTTTGGTATTTTAAATACGTTCATTTTAAGATTAAAATAAAAATAATAAAAGATGAACAAAAACTTAATAATAATAATAGGATTTGTTCTATAAAATTTTGATTCATTCAAAAGGCCGCACTTAATGGCCTTGAAGGCCAGATGCACCCTTCAGGCCGCAGGTTCCCCACCCCTGGTCTTGTCCTTGACATTTCTACCCTGGGGAAAAAGGTTCTGACTCTATCTCGGTCTCTCATCGTTTTATAAACTCTTCTCAGGTCTCCCCTCAGCCTTGGACGTTCCGGTGAAATCAATCCAAGTCTGACCAGGTATTTCTCTTTTGCTGGAACCCCATATAGTCCAGGCAGCACCCTGGTAAATCTCCAAAGCCTGCACGTCCTTTATGGAAAGGGGCGACCAGAACAGTATTTGCTACTTCAAATCCAAATTATTCCCCTCCCATGAAATTCCCAAGACTCCCAACAACAAAAAAGCCACTCCTAAAAGTTATGGGACTTGAGGCTGGGACTATCCCAATGTTTAAGAAACAGTTGGACAGGTACAAAGATAGGACAGGATTGGAGTGGTAGGGGCCAAGTGCTGGCAGGTGGGACTGGTGTGGCTGGGACATGTTGGCCGGTGTGGGCAAGTTGGGCCGAAGGGCCTGTTTCCGTGCTGTATCACTCTATGACTGGCAGAGAGGTGGGAGGAGCTTAATGAGGGTAGGGGGGTAGGGGCACCAGAGAGCCGTCGCCCGCGCGGGTCCCGTCAGTGAACAATGAGGTACACGGCATTGGGGAGGGTGGGAGTGGGAAAGAAGAGAGATCCTTGGGACTACTCATAACTGTCGGCAGCCAATACGTATGTGGCGACCCTTTGCATACTTAGATTAGTTTAGTTTAGAGATACAGCGTGAAGACAGGCCCGCCGAGTCCGCACCGACCAGCGATCCCCCCACACTAACACTAACGTACACACACCAGGGACAATTCACATTTATACCAAGCCAATTAACCTACAAACCTGCATGTCTTTGGAATGTGGGAAGAAACGGGAGCACCCGGAGAAAATCCACGTGGTCACAGGGAGAACGTGCAAACTCCACGCAGACAGTAGCCACAGTCAGGATGGAACCCGGATGTCTGGCGCTGTGAGGCAGCAACGCCACCGCGCCGCCCCCACGCTCTGATTATCCCCCCCGACCTCCTGCTCACTCAGTTTAGTTTCCCTCCCCTATCTGTTCCACCTGCCCTCCCCCTCCTCCTTGAGACTGTGGAGATACAGCACGGAAACAGGCCTTTTGGCCCACCTAGTCCACGCCGACCAGCAATCATCTCATACACTGCAGATGCTGGTTTACACTGAAGATAGACACAAAATACTGGAGTAACTCAGTCGAGACCCTTCTTCAGACTGAGAGTCTGGGGAAAGGGAAACGAGAGATATAGACGATGATGTGGTGAGATAAAGAACAATGAATGAAAGATACGCAAAAAAGTGATGATGATAAGGGAAACCGGCCGTTGTTAGCTGTTTGTTGGGTGAAAATGGGAAGTTGGTGCGACTTGGGTGGGGGAGGGGTGGAGAGAGAGGGAACGCTGGGGTTATTTGAAGTTAGAGAAATCAATATTTATATATTAACGGAGGAAGCCTAGGACAGAAAGGTCAATATTTTACAGCTCTAAGAAAGGTAAGAAAGTACGCGTTTTGTGTGTTTCTAGTGTATGCCGGAAGCTGCCTTGTATTCCAGAAGGATCGAGCTACTCTGTGCTTCACGCCCTTTGGCCTGACGACCTCACGTGCGACCCCCCTCCCCACCCCCAATTGAATGGCGGTGCTGGCTCGAAAGGCTGAACGGCCTACTCCTGCACCCATTTTTAATTTTTTTAAAAAATATTTTATTTTATTAGAAGTAAGTACAATCATATGGCACCAAAGTGCCTAATATATATATCCATAATACATTTTATGTACAGCTTCTTATTTTTTTTTGTTATAATAAAGAAAGATGAAAATAAGAAAAAGAAATTAGATGGTAAAGGATAGAAAGACGTGAGATATACAGTGTGTGAAGAAGAAGAAAAAAGAAGAATGAATGAAGAAAGTTGAAGAAAAGAAAATAGGAAAAAGAGAATAAGACATAAAGAAAAGAAGTAAGGAGATCATTGTTTATAATCTTGACCAACCCTCGTCCAGTCCTGAAACAGTTAGCGTTTACAATTGTGTTGCACCATATGATTTCAAAAAGACGGCAAATGGAGACCAACTCGTTATGAATACTCTCTAGAATTTAGGAGATTGAGAGGGGATCTTATAGAAACTTACAAAATTCTTAAGGGGTTGGACAGGCTAGATGCAGGAAGATTGTTCCCGATGTTAAGGAAGTCCAGGACAAGGGGTCACAGCTTAAGGATAAGGGGGAAATCCTTTAAAACCGAGATGAGAAGAACTTTTTTCACACAGAGAGTGGTGAATCTGTGGAACTCTCTGCCACAGAGGGTAGTTGAGGCCAGTTCATTGGCTATATTTAAGAGGGAGTTAGATGTGGCCCTTGTGGCTAAGGGGATCAGGGGGAATGGAGAGAAGGCAGGTACGGGCTACTGAGTTGGATGATCAGCCATGATCATATTGAATGGCGGTGCAGGCTCGAAGGGCCGAATGGCCTACTCCTGCACCTATTTTCTATGGTTCTATGTTTCTATGTTTCTATGAATTGGTCTGGTTTATCCATTAGGAGGAATCGCATTTCCTCAAGATGAGCGGTGCCCAACATACTTGCGATCCACATTTTAAGCGTTGGTATTGAGGTACCCTTCCAAAATTTAAGTACTAATTTTTTTGCTATTATTAAACCATAGTTAAAGAATAGATTTTGAGATGTGTTCAATTTATTCCCATCTTCCATTACTCCAAATATAATCATTTCAGTACTATTAGGTTCCATTCCTGGATTGAATAATTTTGTAAATATTTCAAAAATATCCTGCACCTATGTTCTACGTTTCCATGTCTCCATACCGAAGATACACCCTCCCAAACATCACCCATCCCTTCTCTCCAGAGATGGTGCTCCGCTATAAGATCTTTGATGCTGCCTGTCCCGTTGAGCTATGACAGCATTAGGTTGGATCTGCTGAGTTGACCAAATGCCATCAACCGCGCCTGCGCATTATGCATGGACAGGGCCGCCGTGCACACGTGTCGGGTGTCCCGGCGCTGATTGGTCGCCGCGCCTGTCTGTCCCATTAGCCCCGCCCACAAGCGAGGCGGGTCCTTGAGACTTTGGGAGCTGATTGGCCACGAGATCTGTCAGTCACCCACTAAAGGCGGGACCACCGTTGATCCCGCCCACGTGGGAGGGTGATTGGCTGCTACCCCCTGTCAATCACGTACCTCCCGCCCCGTTTCCGGTTGTCGACCCCTCCGCTCCCAAGCCGTCGGGGGGCGGGAGCAGCCGCTGATTGGCCGGCGGGCGAGGGTGACGTCAGCTCCTGGGCGGCGATTGGCCGGCCGGCCTGTCGGTCAGCGGGAGCCGAGCGGAAGTGGCGTTGGCAGTAGGCGACGGGCGATTGTGAAGCGCGGAGCCGCGTCGCGGAGGAGCAGCAGCTGCAGGAGCAGCGGGAGGAGGAGGAGGAGGAGGAGGAACAGCAGCAGCAGCAGCGGGGCCGAGCACAGGCCCAGCACCGAGCACAGGCCCAGCACAGCACCGAGAACACGCCAGCACCGAGCACAGGCCCAGCACCGAGCACAGGCCCAGCACCGGCCAGCACCGAGAACACCCAGCACCCAGCACAGCACCCAGCACGCACGGCCGTCAGACATGCCGCGGGGAGGTGAGCGCCAACCCCAACACTCATCCTATAGGGGGAGGATGAGGAGGAGGAGGATTCAGTCAGCGGCCTGACAGCCTGGGCCTGAGCGGCGCCATGGCAACGAGGGGATAGAGGAGAGAGGGAGGGCGGTAGAGGGTGAAAAAGGGGGGTAGAGTGTGAGGGAGGTGGAGTTGAGGGTGAGTGAGAGGGGTGAGGGTGGGTAGAGGAGTGAGGTTGGGTAGAGGAGTGAAGGGGGTAGAGGGGTGAGGGTGGGTGGAGGAGTGGAGGGGTGAGTGGGGTGGAGGGGTGAGGGGGTAGAGTGAGTGGGTAGAGGGTGGGGGATAGAGGAGTTTAGGGGGTAGAGGGGTGAGGGTGGGTAGAGGAGTGAGGGTGGGTAGAGGGGTGAGAGGGGATAGGAGTGGGGGATAGTGAGTAAGGGGTAGAGGGGTGAGGGTTGGTGGAGGGAGTGAGTGGGGTAGAGGGGTGAGTGAGGGGGAGTGAGGAGGAGTGAGGGAGTAGAGGAGTGAGGGGGGTTGGTGGGAGTGAGGGGGTAGTGGAGTAAGGGTGAGTGAAGGGTTATGGGGGGGTAATGGAGAGGGGTTGTAGGGTAATGGGGAAGGTAATGGGTAAAGTGCCATACCAGAGGGGGAATGAGCAGAGGGTAATGATGAGCGAAGGGGGTGATGGTGAGCAGGGAAGGTAATGGGGATGAGGTAATGGTGAGGAGAGGGTAATGTACAGGGGGTAACGGGATGGGGAGAGGGTGTTGGCAAGGGGGGAATGTGGGGCTGTTATGGTGAGGAGCGGAGGTGTTAATATTGTTTGGCGGGGGTAATGTTCATCAAACCCTTCAATTTTTAAAAGGGAGAGAAACAAGTGAGCTATAAATCTCAATAACGGATCTAGCATAAAAGATGTGATAACAGGACAGAGAAAACAGGAATGGGATTAGTTAAAGCCAACAGGGATTTGTAAAAGGAAAATCTTAGTCAGCAAAGCTACTGAAAGTTTGAAAATGTTACTCGAATTTGTAGTGTACTAAAATAGGCCATTTGACCCACCTTTGTCTGTAATGATCATTTTTGCCCATCTGCACTAGGTCTGACCCTTGGGTACCTTGCCTGTGTATTTGAGTGCCTACCTACAATGAGTCTTAAATGCAGTTATTGTATCTAACTGCAGCAACATCTTTGGCTGTGCGTTCCAGATATCAACCACTGTGTGCAAAAAGAGAAAACCTTTCCCCTAGACGCGCTGCGAGTTGGGGGCTATGCGTCAGTGGATAGGGTGGGGATGGGGTAAAAGGAGCCAATGAATAATATTAATATAATATCAAGGGGCTGGTTTGTGTGTGTGTGTGGGGCTGGTAGTTAGTGTGTGTGGTCTGTGGGGGGTAGTTAGTGTGTATGTAGTTAGTGTGTGTGTGTGTGGGGGTGTGGGTATTAGTGTGTGTGTGTGTGTGGGGGGGTGGATAGTTAGTGTGTGTGTGTGGGGGGGGGGGATAGTTAGTGTGTGTGGGGGGGTAGTTAGTGTGTGTGTGTGGGGGGGTAATGTTAGTGTGTGTGTGTGGGGGGGGTAGTTAGTGTGTGTGTGGGGGGGGGTAGTAGTTGTGGTGTGTGGGGGGGGTAGTTAGTGTTTGTGGGGGGGGGAGTTAGGTTAGTGTGTGTGTGTGGGGGGGTAGTTTTTGTTGTGTGTGGTGTGGGGGGTAGTTGGTGTGTTTGGGGGGTAGTTGGTGTGTGTGGGGGGGTAGTTGGTGTGTGTGGGGGGGTAGTGGTGTGTGTGGGGGTGTAGTTGGTGTGTGTGGGGGGGGGGTAGTTAGTGTGTGTGGGGGGGGGTATTTAGTGTGTGTGTGTGGGGGGTAGTTAGTGTGTGTGTGTGGGGGGGGTAGTTTAGTGTGTGTGTGTGGGGGGGTTTAGTGTATGTGTGTGGTGGGGGGGGGTAGTTAGTGGTGGTGTGGTGGGGGGGTAGTTAGTGTGTGTGGGGGGGGGTAGTTAGTGTGTGTGGGGGGGGTAATTTGTGTGTGTGGGGGGTAGTTAGTGTGCGTGTGTGGAGGGTAGTTAGTGTGCGTGTGTGGGGGGGTAGTTAGTGTGTGTGTGGGGGGGGTAGTTGGTGTGTGTGTGTGTGTGTGTGTGTGTGTGTGTGGGTGTGTGTGGGTGGGTGTGGGGGTGTGGGTGGGTGTGGGGGTGTGTGTGTGTGTGTGGTGTGTGGGGGGGGGGGGGGGGGGGGGGGTGGTTAGTGTGTGTGTGTGATGCCGCAGGTCGCCCCCCGCAACTGCACGTTGAGGGGACTGGGACCCAACGGGTCCAACTTGGTCTAGTCTCCTTTAAAACTCCTTCCTCTCATCTTAAACTTCTCTTGATGGCCCGCCATGCTTCAGAATCTCTCCCCCTCCCATCTGTCTCTGTATAATTCTATACCTCAATCTGTTACCCCATAGCTTCCAATGTTTGGAAAACAAACCCAGCCTACTCTATTTGTTATTGCATCTGAAGTCCTCCAATCCGCTCTGCATCCTGGTGAATATTCTCTGCACTCTCTCCAGTGTAACTATATCCTTCATATAATATGGCGAGTATTGTTCTGTGCACAATACTCCAAGTGCATATCCCAATTTTATATTCTATACCCTGCCTGAGATACGGTCTTTGCCGACCAACGATCACTCCATACACGAGCGCTATCCTACACATTGGGGACAATTTACAATTTTACCAAAGCCAATTGACCTACAAGCCTGTACATCTTTGGAGTGTGGGAGGAAACTGGAGTACCCGGAGAAAACCCACGCGGGTCACCGGGAGAAGGTACAAACTCAGTACATACAGCACCCGTAGCCAGGTCTCTGGCGCTGTAAGTCAGCAACTCTACCGCTGTGTCACCGTGCCGCCCTATGAATGTACCCATCCCATATGAGCCTTCACCACCAGTGTTGCCACTTCCAGAAAACTTTAGATTGAACAAGGTCCCTCTGTTCATCAACATTCCTTTGCACTTTTTCATTTACTGTATATGTCTTGCCTCTATGTGACTGCTTTAAAATCGACTTCGCACTTGTTGGGTTTAAACGCCCAATTTAGTTTAGAGATACAGCACGGAAACAGCCCTTTGGCCCACCAATTCCGCGCCGACCAGCGACCCCCCCGCACACTAACGATATCCCACACACGCTAGGGATAATTTAGATTTTTGTTAACCACAGCCAATTAACATACAAACCTGTACGTCTTCAAGGTGTGGGAGGAAACCAACACGGGTCACGGGGAAGACGTACAAACTGTACAGACAGCACCCGCAGTCAGGATCGAACTCGGGTCCCTGTGCTGTAAGGCAGCAACTTTACCAGTGCCGACCTGCCAATGCTTTGTCCAGCTTTTCACCTGATCGATATCCTGCTCTAGCCTTAGACAGCCTTCCACGCTCATAACACCAACTTAATGTAATCTGCAAATTTAATAATCCGAGTTTAATAAACATAATTCATGTCCAAATGTCAATTTGAAACTTTGGCCCAGCGTGGTGTCAACAGACAGAGATTTTAAAGACAGACAAAAAATGTTGGAGCGACTCAGGCAGCATGTTTATCAGTCAATGAAAGTAAACATGCAGGTACAGCAGGCAGTGAAGAAAGCGAATGGCATATTGGCCTTCATAACACGAGGAGTTGAGTCAAGGAGCAAAGAGGTCCTTCTGCAGTTGTATAGGGCCCTAGTGAGACCACACCTGGAGTATTGTGTGCAGTTTTGGTCCCCTAATTTGAGGAAGGACATTATTGCTGTTGAAGGAGTGCAGGGTAGGCCTACAAGGTTAATTCCCGGGATGCTGGAACTGTCATAAGCTGAGAGAATTTATGCGGCTGGGCTTGTACACTCTGTAGTTCAGAAGGATGAGAGGGAATCTTATTGAAACGTATAAGATTATTAAGGGTTTAGATATGCTCGAGGCAGTAAACGTGTTCCCGATGTTGGAGGAGTCAAGAACCGGGGCCACAGTTTAAGAATAAGGGGTAAGCCATTTATAACTGAGACGAGGAAACATTTTTTCTCACAGAGTTGTGAGTCTGTGGATTTCTCTGTCTCGGAGGGCGGTGGAGGCCGGTTCTCTAGATACTTTCAAGAGAGAACTAGATAGGGCTCTTAAAGATAGCGGAGTCAGGGGATATGGGGAGAAGGCAGGAACGGGGTACTGATTGGGGATGATCAGCCATGATCACATTGAATGGCGGTGCTGACCCGAAGGGCCGAATGGCCTAATCCTGCACCTATTGTCTATCTCTGGAGAGAAGGAATGGGTGAGGTTTCGGGTCGAGGCCCTTCTTCAGTGATTAAAATGGGAAAAGGGCAGTTTAGTGGCGGCGCAGCGGTAGAGTTGACGCCTTACAGCGCCCGAGACCAGGGTTTGATTCTGATATTGGGTGCTGTCTGTACGGAGTTTGCACATTCTCCCTATGACTGGTTGGATTTTCCGAGGGTGCTGCGGTTTCCTCCCACACGCCAAAGAATTACAGGTTTGTAGGTTAATTGGCTTGATGTTAATGGTTTAAAAAAAAAAAAGATGTCCCTAGTGTGTGTGTAGGATAGTGTTGGTGTGCGGGGATCACTGGTCGATGCGGCAGGCTAAAAGGCCTGTTTCTGCGCTGTATCTCTAAACTAAACATCGCAGGCAGCTTGTTAATCTTACAATGGGACATTGGATGTGAGCCAACGCCTTTGTTCTAATAATGATTCACTTATTTCCCCATTGTTTTGGAATATCAGGAGGTGGTAATTGTCTTCCACAGCTGCTGTCAAACTAGCAAAAAGGAAAAGGTATATGCAAAGTCCTCTGGTTGAAGGCAGAGTTTTTTTTTAAGTGACGTGGATTTCTTTGGCATCTGTTTAGCAGGTGGAAGGTTAGTTGGTTTCTAACTACACCACCATCTGTGAAGCCAGAGGAAGGAATAGTTATGCATCCAGGGGCATGGGAGGGGGCGCGGAAGAGAGAAGGGAACTGTGGGGGAGGGGGGAGGGAAGTCATTACAGGTTAACTAACATTTGGAGCATTCAATGTTCATTGTACACGGTTGCACATGGCTGTCTTGTTTACTTAGATGTACAAATAGTGAACCTCTTGCATATTGTGTGTTATAAGCACTAGCTTCTTAAAAACTGCATACAGTGTGATACCTACAAAATCAAATTGTTCCAACCCATTGTATAATTCTGAGAATGGATTTGTTTAAAAAAAATCAAAATTTTAATTATTTTGCATCTTTCCATTTCTCCAAGACAATTCTGCCTATTTATGTCCTCCATTTCTACGCACTAATAACATTCAGATTTTGAGCTTTTCCGTTCCTTCCATTCAGATGGGCACAACCATTTAATTTCTGATTTTTAGTTATTTTTTATGACTTGCTTTCCCTTTCTCCAGCCATGATTCTGTCATCTCCATACCTCATTTAGCTTTATCTTTTAACGGGGCATCCAAAATCCTGATTAGTTCTGTGCTTAAGCCACTGTCATCTGCATTTCATGCTCTCGATCTCCATTTGTTCTATCGGGTGTCTGTTTTTGTGTCTTTCCGACTTGTCAAATTTTACGACAGCAAATTTCTGAAATACCGCGTTGTTTATTACCAGCTTTGACTCCTCTCATTTTCTGCAAATCACTTAAGACTTGGGGCGGCCACGATGGCGCAGCGATAGAGTTGCTGCTTTACAGCACTTGCAGTGCCGGAGACCCGTGTTCGATCCCGACTACGGTGCCGTCTGTATGGAGTTTGTACATTCTTCCCCCCCCCCCCCCCCCCCCCCCCCCCCCCCCCCCCCCCCACCCCCCCCCCCCACTGCATGGGTTTACTCCGAGATCTTCGCTTTCCTACCAGAATCCAAAGAAGTACAGGTGTATAGGTTAAGTCTGAGGAAGGGTCTCGACCCGAAACATCACCCATTCCTTCTCTCCAGAGATGCTGCTTGTCCAGCTGAGTTACTCCAGCTTTTTGTGTCTTATCTTCAGATGTGTAGGTTAATTGGCTTGGGTTTGCATATTTGGTATATGTATCAATTATCGCTAGTGTGTGCGGGGATCGCTAGTCGGTGCGGAGTCGGTGGGCCGAAGGGCCTGTTTCTGCGCTTCTACTTAAACTAAACTTCTACTTAACATGCTACAAAAAGCTGTTTGTGCTGAGCTGCCTGAGGCTGTGATGTCAATTTCCCCCTACCCATACACTGAGTGGCATTTTAAACCTCAAGTAACACTTTCAACAGAGGAACTAGAGCCATGCAAGACCTGTTATTAGAGTTGTTTGTTTCAGTAATGGGAAGTATGCGGCCCGGACCAACATGCAAGCTAATCTCACTTCCATCAACCCCAGCTACACTTCACACTGACTCGGGAAGGCCGCAAGCCTACTCAAGGGCAAGTCTCGCTCTTCTCCTGCCTCCCATCGGGCAAGAGGTACCGAAGTTTGAAAAAGCATCCTTCCCAGATTCAGAAGGTAGCCAAAAATGCTGGAGGCGGATGAGGCAGCATCTATGGAGAGAAGGAATTGGCGACGTTCCGGGTCGAGGCCCTTCTTCAGACAGTTTCAGTGACAGTTTTGTCGCAGCTGTTATCACGCAACTGAACCGTCCCGTCACCAACTAGAGAGCGGGCCTGACCTACCACCCAGCTTTTTGGAGACCCTCAGACTATCTTTAATTGGATTTTACTGGTCTTTATCTTGCACTAACTGCTATTCCTTATATCCTGTATCTCTGCACCCTGAACCAAAAGCTTGATTGTAATCATGTCATCTTTCTGCTAACTGGATTGCATGCAAGGAAAAAAAGTTTTTCGCTGCATCTTGGTGCACGTGACAATAGTAAACGTAACTAAAACGAGGTTAAAAAATACGATCAAATATAATGAAGCAGTGGTGTTTCCATCCAGCTCAAATTGAGGATATCTTGTGGGTTAAGGTTGGAGAATACTGTGGGGTGAGGTGGCTTCCATGCGCTCTGCGCATAGCATCTGGGAGTGGATTTCGGTGTCCATGTTGCTTCATCTACAAGTGAGATCAGTGGATAAAAATGGCTTTTGAATTCACCGTCCCCAGAATTTGTCTGATGCACCTGCAAAAAAAAACAACACCTCTTTAAGGGCAGTAGGCCATGTCATTTCCTGATCCTAAAATCAGGACCCCACAAGTTTCTAGTAAGAAAAGAGGCCGTTTGGCCTTCTGCGTCTGTGCTGGTAGAAATGGTACGAGCAAAACATAACGGATAATTTGCAACAACAACACAACAAGTAACGTCAAGAAACTATAAACGTGGAGCGACTTTTAAGCCTTCACATTCTACATAATATTGTAAACCTATCTGCTTTAAACCCTTTCCCCATTGCATCCTCTAGCATCAAGATGGTGATTTTTTTTTTGGCTTGCATGACCAGGGCAGCACGGTGGCGCAACGGTAGAGTTGCCGCCTTATAGTGCTTGCAGCGCCATAGACCCAGGTTCGATCCCGGCTACGGGTGCTGTCTGTACAGAGTTTGTACGTTCTCCCCATGACCGTGTGGGTTTTCTCCGAGATATTCGGTTTCCTCCCACACTCCAAAGACGTACAGGTTTGTAGGTTAATTGGCCTGGTTTAAGTGTTAAATTGACATTAGTGTGGTTAGGATAGTGTTAAAATGCGGTGGGCCAAAGGGACTGTTTCTGCTCTGTATCATTAAACTAAACTTCTGTTCAGAGCTGGGACTTCTAGAAACTGGTTGTAGGTGGCGTGCCTGTGATTTAGCTCTTTTGGATTTCAGAGCGCGTTGCTTTTTTCCTCCCATATTCTACTCCCTTAAATTTCAATTGTGGCCAGCTTTTGTGGATATTCAAAGCAGTGAGAGGTGAGGAGGATGGCTTGATTGTAATTATGCATTGTCTTTCTGCTGACTGGTTGGCACGCAGCAAAAGCTTTTCACTGTAGCCCGGTACACGTGACAATAGTCTGAAGAAGGATCTCAGCCGAAACGTCACCCATTCCTTCTCTCCAGAGATGCTGCCTGTCCTGCTGAGTTACTCCAGCATTTTGTGTCTACGGTTTAAACCAGCATCTGCAGTTCCTTCCCACACATATAGAAGTTTGTTTTGTTTTGCATTTATCATGGAATCTATGAATACCTCCATTGTGTGGTCTGTCCTATAATATAGTCCAGTGTGCGTGTTGGTGTTCTGTCACTGAATTTGTTTCCACGTTGTATGTCTAAAGTACTGTCTGTACGGAGTTTGTACATTCTCCCTGTGGCCTCGTGGGTTTTGCTCTGGGTGCTCCGGTTTCCTCCCACACTCCAAAGACGTGCAGGTTTGTTGGTTAATTAGCTTCTGCAAATTGTCCCTAGTGTGTAGGATAGAGCTAGTGTACGGGTGATCGTTTGGGCGTGGGCCGAAGGGCCTGTTTCCATGCTGCATCTCTAAACTAATCCTAAAGGCCCTGTTCCACGGTGCGAGTTCATTTCAAGAGCTCTCCCGAGCTTAAAAAAAAATCAAACTCGTGGTAAGCACGGAGAATGAACGTAGCGGGTACGTCGGAGCTCGGGGACGTCTCTTAGCGGCTCGTAACGCTAACGGCAGGTACTCGGGAAGACTCGCTAACGACAGGTAAGCTCGGGAAGACTCGTGAAGATTTTTCAACATGATGAAAAATGTCCACAAGAGCCCCGAGTACCGACGAGCGGCCATTGCAGTAAATCTCCGAGTTAGAATCAGGGCAAACTCGGGAGAACGCTTTGAATGGACTCATACAGTGGGACGGGTTTAAGCCTCTTTCTCCTGTCCTGGCCAGGCTATTCATACATAACATTTTTTTCAGTGCTGGCAATCTTCCATTCCGCAGACATCTCTGATCCACCTCCTCTGTGCTGGTTGTCTGGTGTGCCAGGACCTCAGCATTGATCATTCTGTTTTGGCAGCATGAAACTGCTTGTGCTGTCTGCAGCAGCTCAATGTCTAAAAACCATGGTAAACTGCCGAAAAGTAACGTAATTTAATGCTTTTGATGAAGATAAATATGACTCTAACAGAGGCATTGTCCTAATTGATTTGATTTAGTTTGTATAAATTAGCCATTATATTATGCTCTGATATTGATTTTTCACAAACCACATTTGTCAACTGTGGCAGCAAGTTGCGATCTCAAATCCTGCCTTTAATATGGTGAATCACACGATCTTAACCCAAAGTACAATTGAGATCATTTAAACATATTCAGTGACACGCTTAAGATTGTATCTGATAACATGGTCGATATTCTGCATGCATTAAAAGAATCTGTGTATAAAATAATAGATGCAAATATATGTACATAACTAGCAATAATTCATGGGATTAAAATGGTGGCACGGCGATTAAATTGTTGCACTGTTCATCCAGAGACTCTTAAGGTATAATATGTAGGAAGGAACTGCAGATGCTGGTTTAAACCAAAGACCGACACAAAAAGCTGGAGTAACTCAGCGAGTCAGGCAGCATCTCTGGAGAGAAGGAATAGAAACATAGAAAATAGGTGCAGGAGTAGGCCATTCAGCCCTTCGAGCCTGCACCGCCATTCAGTATGATCATGGCTGATCATCCAACTCAGTATCCCATCCCTGCCTTCTCTCCATACCCCCTGATCCCTTTAGGCACAAGGACCATATCTAACTCCCTCTTAAATATAGCCAATGAACTGGCCTCAACTACCTTCTGTGGCAGAGAATTCCACAGATTCACCACTCTCTGTGTAAAAAATGATTTTCTCATCTCGGTCCTAAAAGACTTCCCTCTTATCCTTAAACTGTGACCCCTAGTTCTGGATTTTTTTCTTTTTGTTCCCGATGTTGGGGGAGTCCAGAATAGGGTATGAAGAAGGGTCTCGACCTGAAACATTCTCGAGAGATGCTGCCTGAACTGCTGAATTACTCCAGCTTTTTGTATCTGTCTTTGCTCTTGATTCCAGAAATCAGTTCTAATCCCAGCAGGGCACCTGTGGAATTTAAATTTGTTAACTGGGGTTTTTTTTTTTTTTAATTGGTCTTTTGTAGTATAGTTTTACGGGTATCATTACATTACGTAAAAGTCCATGTGGTTCACTAATGTTCAGGACAGTGAATCTGCCACTATGTCATGTTTGTCACTTGCGGGCGGAGCACCAAGGCAAATTCCTTGTATGTGAATACTTGGCCAATAAACTTCTTCATTAACTCGTGAACATAAACTATACCTGTTCGGATCTGTATGGTTCTGTGTCTATGGCTTGCCTTTCAAAAGGTCTTCGTACACTGTTCAGGATTAACATCCTTAAACTCTGACAAGCCACTACCCTAGGTAGACAAAATTGCTGGAGAAACTCAGCGGGTGCAGCAGCATCTATGGAGCGAAGGAAATGGGCAACGTTTCGTCCCGAAACGTTGCATTTCCTTCGCTCCATAGATGCTGCCGCACCCGCTGAGTTCCTCCAGCAATTTTGTCTACCTTCGATTTTCCAGCATCTGCAGTTCCTTCATGACCAAGCCTCTACCCTGCTGTTTAGAGATCCCGACAGTTCAGAATCTTGCTTATTGGGGACCTGTTTGCACCCTCCACCCCCTTCCCTTCCCCCTCCCCCCTCCCCCCAACTCACTACATACGCAGGAAAACTACTATGAGGTGTTTTTTTTAGTGCAATTGCTTGCATATCTTATAGGCTAATATGCAATTTTTTAATGTATTTTTTGTATCTCCTTATACTGTATGATGTGTTATATGGACCTGTGTCTGAAATAAAGCTTTATTATTATTAGTGAATTAATAGTGCTTTTATAAGAATAACATGTCATATTCCAGGAAATCTACCACTCCCAAGGTCCTGAGAGTGTTGGATTAGCCTGATCTAATTATCTGATCTTTACTCTGCTTGCCGCACTTCTCAGTGAAGCTTGCATCCTAACATATGTACAAATCGCCTGTATTTGAGTATAGGAGCAGGAAGGTTCTACTGCAATTGTACAGGGTCTTGGTGAGACCACACCTGGAGTATTGCGTACAGTTTTGGTCTCCAAATCTGAGGAAGGACATTATTGCCATAGAGGGAGTGCAGAGACGGTTCACCAGACTGATTCCTGGGATGTCAGGACTGTCTTATGAAGAAAGACTGGATAGACTTGGTTTATACTCTCTAGAATTTAGGAGATTGAGAGGGGATCTTATAGAAACTTACAAAATTCTTAAGGGGTTGGACAGGCTAGATGCAGGAAGATTGTTCCCGATGTTAGGGAAGTCCAGGACAAGGGGTCACAGCTTAAGGATAAGGGGGAAATCCTTTAAAACCGAGATGAGAAGAACTTTTTTCACACAGAGAGTGGTGAATCTCTGGAACTCTCTGCCACAGAGGGTAGTTGAGGCCAGTTCATTGGCTATATTTAAGAGGGAGTTAGATGTGGCCCTTGTGGCTCAGGGGATCAGGGGGTATGGAGAGAAGGCAGGTACGGGATACTGAGTTGGATGATCAGCCATGATCATAATGAATGGCGGTGCAGGCTCGAAGGGCCGAATGGCCTACTCCTGCACCTAATTTCTATGTTTCTATTTGCTAAAGAGAGACGCAAAAAAACTGGAGTGACTCAGTGGGTCAGATGGCATCTCTGGAGAAAAGGAACAGGTGACCCTTCTGCTCGAGAGAAGGGTCTCGACCCGAAACGCCACCTATTCCTTTTTGCGTCTTCTCTTCGATTCACAGATCACCTGCAGTGCCTTCCTACACATCGTGTATCTGCTTCAGTTTCTCTCTTCTCATGATATTCAGCGTATAATGGTGATAAGTGAAGAAAATACAGTTGGTTCAGTGGCCTCATAACATCAGGGAAGAAGCTGTCCATGAATCTGGAGGTAGACAAAAATGCTGGAGAAACTCAGCGGGCGAGGCAGCAACTTGGTGAGTTGTGACCCGAAACGTCACCTATTCCTTCGCTCCATAGATGCTGCCTCAGCCGCTGAGTTTCTCCAGCAGTTTTGTCTACCTTCGATTTTTCCAGCATCTGTGGTCCTTTCTGAAGCATGAATCTGGAGGTGTGCGTTTTCACACTTCTATGCCTCTTGCCTGATGGGAGAGGGAGTGAGACCGGTCCGTGATTATGCCTCTGGCCTTGCCAAGGCAGCGGGAAGTGCAGATAGAGTCAGTGGAAGGGAGGTTGGTTTGTGTGATGGTCTGAGCTGCGTCCACAACTCTCTGCATTTTCTTGCAGTCTCGGATGGAGCTGTTGAGCACTATATCTCAGACTGTACAAGTTCCTGTCGTTTAGACTTGGGGGGGAAAAACCCTGAACGTGCAGTTTTCCTGACTTAATGTACCATCTACGATCAAAACTAATGAAAATACTTATGTCTTCACCTTTCCAGGTAAACGAGGCCACAAGGGGCGGGCAAAACAATTTACAAACCCAGATGAGATTGATGCTCAGATGAAAGCAGAGAAAGAAAAGGCAAGTGCATATTAAACCTCCCTGCTCATCAGCCTCCACAACTCCTTTACACAGCGCTTTTAACCAGTGAGATGCCTCGAGTTCCTCCGTTCGTGTGGACATAGCAAATAGAATTGAACAGCAGGCTAACGTGAGAAAATACAAAAATGATTCGCAAAGGAATATCTTTGGAAAGTGAGGGGATGGGCAGCTTCTCCGTGTAAATTCAAAGCTTCCGGCAGCAAGGTTATTGTACAGGGGCACGTCAAAAGCATTTGTTATTGAGAATTGTTGTGGCGCAGCGGTAGAGTCGCGACCTTATAGCGCTAGAGACCCGGGTTCAATCCTGACTGCGGGTACTGACTGCATGCTCTCCCCGTGACCGCGTGCTCCATTTTGCCCGCCCATTCCAAAGACGTGCACGTTTGTAGCTTAATTGGCTTCTGCTAATCGTTTCTAATGTGTACAATATTCATTGGTTGGTTCAGACACAGTGGACCAAAGGGCCTGTTTCCACGCTGTATCTCTGAATTAAACTTTTTTAAGAATATTTTTATTAATAAAAAATATTAATAATATTTTTTTAAAATATTTTTATTAGAAGCAAAGGTCGTATAAACCGTGGCATATAACATAATACATTTTGTGTACAACATCTTGTTTTAAATTTAACAATAAAAAAATAACAAAAGCAAGAAAAAAAGAGAAGAAAAAAATTTAAGGAAAGTAGTGATGTGTAGGCCCCAGAAGTTAATAATTAGTAGTTTGTGGATAGATAGAGAGAAAGAGCCCATAAAGATGTAGAAAAAAAGAGAAAACCAGTAAGGAAAAACAAAAGGGGGGGGGGGAGAACAGAAAAGGAATATACCTACTTCATATCTTTCCACAGCCTTCACCCAGTTCTGAAACAGTTAATTTCCAATCTTATGTTGCACCATATTATACTTGTAATAAATCGATGAATTAAATCTCTGAATTAAACAAAAGTATTGATATTCCTTTAATCATTGAGTTCTGAACCATGGGTATCATGAGTCTGAGGTAGGTACTCAGAAGTAGGGTCTCGACCCAAAACGTCACCCATTCCTTCTACCTAGAGATGATTGATGCCTGTCCCGCTGAGTTACTCCAGCCTTTTGTGTCTGCTGAAGGACACTGTTGTGCTGAAGGGTAGCTGATGTGTGTAGTTGGTGCTGCTCTTTGTTTCCTGGGAACTGATATCAAATCTAATCCAGATATTAGTAACAAATCTTCTCTCCAGAGATGCTGCCTGTCCCGCTGAGTTACTCCAGCATTTTGGTTTCAACCAGCATCTGTAGTTCCTTCCTACACATTTTATTTACAGGCTACTTTGTGGATCGCTATTGTATTTCCGCTGGCTGTGTGTTAACTGGGGCTCAGCGAGTGTAGACCCTCCAGAGCATTAGAAAGTGATTGTTGCATCAATGGCACAGTCCCTCCACCGCTACCAGTACAGGAGAAGTTGAACCGGCTCGTTGTTAGCAAGTACATACTCTGCATGTCGGGGTGAATTCAAGTTTGGAGCAGAGGCCAATTGGGCCAGAATAGGCTTGTATGACATTGGCTAAGCTGTGTTTTATCCAACATGTTGTGTCTATGGGTAGGACAGGCTTTGGAGGGATATGGACCAAATGCTGGCGGGTGTGACTGGTGTAGCTGGGACGTGTTGTCCGGTGTAGGCAAGTTGGGCCGAAGGGCCTGTTTCCACACTGGGCCACTTTATGAATCCTAGATTCATACTGATGATGGGTTAGGAAAAGTGGAAGACAGGCTGTGAGTGTTTGAGTCAGTTAATCATCTAGTTTTTTCATTTAGTAGATACTGGTAGCATCAGGTGACAAGAGCAGGTATTGAGCGGGGTGGTTCTGGGACTCCAGAACTAACTGTTGAGCCTTCCCAAGGTGTGGATCTAACTCTATGAAACACCAGTGAAGGGAAGTGCCCTCTTGATAACCCCAATGGTATAATTACATCTACGCATTAGTTTTTTTAATGTGCTTGTTAACATGTAGGTAGCTGATCATTGCATATCGAGGCAGTTATTGTCCTTGGCATACGTTTGTATAATCAGTTCAGGTAGTGCTTTGGACATGGTTTTCTTGGTTGAGTGCTTATCCTAGCATTATAGCACAAGTACTTTGTAATTTCATTATAACTTAGCAAGGAAATAGGCCCTTCGGCCCAACCTTCCTATGCCAACCAAGATGCCCCTTCTGCACTAGTGCTACCTGCCCGTGTTTGGCCCTCATTCCTTTCCTGTCTGTGTACCTGTTCTATTGTCTTTTCTGCGGATGTTCCAAAACACTGCTCACAAGTTGATCAATGTTAAACGGAGGTCGACAAAAATGCTGGAGAAACTCAGCGGGTGAGGCAGCATATATGGAGCGAAGGAAATAGGCAACGTTTCAGGTTGAAACCCTTCTTCAGACTCAATCTTGCTCCCAGGTTTACTGCTGGTGTTGGAAATTGTTCATTTAAAAATGCAGATTTTTTATTTACTGACTTAATGCGTCTGTTGACATCCCAGTTAATGAGTTTGTCTTTAAATCTTTAGGCCAAAGATCTACCTGAGAACGCGGGTGATGCTGACTCTGATGAAAGCAGTGATGATGATGATTCTGAGGTGAGTACACTGGAAGGCTTGTGCTCATCTTTGCTTTGCCTCTGCACTGCACTGCAGCAGTGGCGTTGAGCTGTTCTCAGGGGTGTCCCTGTGGGGACCATGCATCTTGAGCTGTTAGTGAATAGGGTGGCGCAGTGGTGGAATTGCTGCCTGACAGCGCCAAAGTGGCCGGGTGCTATCTGCATGGCATTTTTCTGTTCTCCCCTTGACTGCGTGGGTTTTCCCCGGGAGCTCAGGCTTCCTGCTGCACTCCAAAGACTTTGGTTTAAAAAAAAAAAAAAAAAGTGTGCATTGTCCCTAGTGTGTACGATAGTGCTAGTGTACGAGGTGACTGCTGGTTAGCGTTGACTCAGTGGTCCGAAGAGCCTGTTTCTTTAAAGTCTAAAGTTTAACAAAGCGGAGCTATTTTGAGTGGATTATATCTGTGTGGGAATTCTTCAGTTTGAACAGACTAATGAAAGACAAGTAGTCTGTATAGTCTTGTATATCGCTGTATAGTCTTGTATATCTCAGAACTAAAGTAGTCCCCACACATTGAGACGTTTTTTGTGAACAGCTAAATCCATCCCATCTATGTTTATCCAGCGTTCCTTTAAGTACATCTTTGCTATTGCATTCACTAAGCCACACATGATCATGCTATTTTGGTGTCGTATTCCTAGTACAGTATTGAATACCAAGCTGGGGCCGTGCACTTATTCTCGTGCATGCTAGAATAGGCTTGTCATTCCTGCTGATGCCGTAAGATCCACATGTCCCCTCCCTCTAATCCCTGAAAAGAGATTGACCACTTTCATACAGGTTTGTAGGTTAATTGTCTTTGGTAAAAATCCAGTTATCCTTCGTGTGTGGGGGGCGTGCGAGTGTGTGTGGTGATCGCTGGTCAGCACAGACTCGATGGGCCGAAGGACCTGTTTCTGCACTGTATCTATAAAGTCTAAAGTCGCTGCAATTTTGCGCAGTGGCGCAAATGTCCAAAGGAAAGCATGTTCATCTTCAAAGGCTGCAGATATTTCCCCCTCCGTTTTTCACCTCTCAGCGCCACCCACTTTGGAGAAGCCAAACTATTCTCGAGGCTGCACCGAGCAGCGATCCCCGCACATTTCACACACACACACACGCACACACGCACACACGCACACACACACAATCTTACCAAGTCAGTTAGCCTACAAACCTGTGTGTCTTTGGAGTGTGGGAGGAAACCGGATTTCCAGGAGAAAACTCACGGGGAGAACGTACAAACATAGAATCATAGAAGCAGGAGTAGGCCCTTCGAGCCTGCACCGCCGCCATTCAATATGATCATGGCTGATCATCCAACTCAGTATCCTGTACCTGCCTTCTCTCCATACCCCCTGATCCCTTTAGCCACAAGGGCCACTCCCTCTTAAATATAGCCAATGAACTGGCCTCAACTACCTTCTGTGGCAGACAATTCCACAGATTCACCACTCTGTGTGAAAAATTTTTTTTCTCATCTCGGTCCTAAAGGATTTCCCCCTTATCCTTAAACTGTGACCCCTTGTCCTGGACTTCCCCAACATCGGGAACAATCTTCCTGCATCTAGCCTGTCCAACCCCTTAAGAATTTTGTAAGTTTCTATAAGTTCCCCCCCCCTCAATCTTCTAAATTCTAGCGTGTACAAGCCGAGCCTATCCAGTCTTTCTTCATATGAAAGTCCTGACATCCCAGGAATCAGTCTGGTGAACCTTCTCTGTACCCCCTCTATGGCAATAATGTCCTTCCTCAGATTAGGAGACCAAAACTGTACGCAATACTCCAGGTGTGGTCTCACCGAGGCCCTGTACAACTGCATTAGAACCTCCCTGCTCCTATACTCAAATCCTTTTGCTATGAAAGCTAACATACCATACGCTTTCTTCACTGCCTGCTGCACCTGCATGCCTACTTTCAATGACTGGTGTACCATGACACCCAGGTGTATACTCAAATCCTTTTGCTATGAATGCTAACGGTTTCCTCCCAGGTTCCAAAAACATGCAGGATTTCCCAGGGGGGGAAACCCACACTGATCACGAGAAGAACGTACAAACTCCGTACAGACTAGCCCCCCGCGGTCAGGATCAAACCCGGATCTCTGGCGCTGTGAAGCAGCAACACCGTGCCGACAATGATTTGATAAAAGATCTCACTTTATTTTCTTTGATTTCAGCCCAAGAAGAAAGGAGTGGAAGGTATAATAGAGATTGAGAACCCCAACCGAATAGTACAGAAAAACAAGAAAATAGCTGAAGTGGATCTCAATCCCCGAAACCGAGAACTCTCCAGGCGAGAAAGGTCAGAGTTTCTCAATTAAACATTCAAATCTTTATCACTGAATAACCCATTTTAATGCAGGGTGACTCTATATCAAATATGCAACCTATATGTTCATCCCCCTGACTGAATGAATGAGCCAGCCCCTTTATCTCCGTTTCTGATTTCAACCCCAGGGGGGAAACAGGTTCCAAGCTGTTCTATCCCTCCCATAGTTTTATATGCTTCTATTGTGTCTCCCCTCAACCTCTGGCGATCCAGGGGAAAGTTTGCATTTAGAGCTGGCTGAAAACATCATGTCCTAGGAGTCAAGATCAACTTCTCCTGAACCGCCCATGTTGAAGCAACTGTCGAGGAAGCAGACCACCCGCCTCTACTACAAACTACTTCAGGAAGTTTGGCGTGTTCCCTACAACTTCTACAGACACACCATAGACAGTGTTTTATCAGGGCACAACACAGCTTGGTCTGGCAACTCTATTCATTCGTCATCGCTGGAAACATCAGCGATGCTGGGGTGCTGGTTTCCGACGGGAACGGTGACGGACGCTCCACACATCTCTGTCCTCCAGTTCCTGCGCACTTCCGCCGCTGGAAGTCCAAGATTTTTTTGCGTGTGTGTGTGTGTGTGTGTGTGTCCTTCCTTACAATGATGTGTACGACAGTGATCGTGACCTACTGAAGTGTGGATGGCTGTCGGTCATGCTGGGGGTCCACAGCCCCCTCCTCACCTGGCAACCCAGTGTGGGGCTTTAGACACCGACTATCCAACCATGCAGGGGGTAGCATGGGATTACATGGTACCCGTGGTGGGGTGGGGACAGACTCCCCCGACCTGACCTGACCTGGGAACAGCTCCACCCAAGACCGCAAGAAATTGCAGCGAATTGTGGACGCAGTTCAGACAATCACATAACCCAACCTCCCTTCGATTGACTCGATTTATACCTCACGCTTCCTCAGCAAGGCCAGCAGCATAATCAAGGACGAGTCGCACCCTGGTCACTCACTCTTCTCCCCTCTCCCCAGGCACAAGGTACAGATGTGAAAATGCACACCTATCCATGTTCTCCAGAGATGCTGCCTAACCCACTGAGTTTACTATCTTTATCTCGCACTAAACATTATTCCCTTATCATGGCCCTTATCAGCCTCACTCCCTCTTCTCCCCCCCCCGCTCCCATCAGGCAAGAGGTACAGAAGTGTGAAAACGTACACCTCCAGATTCAGGGTCAGTTTCTTCCCAGCTGTTATCAGGCAACTAAACCATCCTACCACAACCAGAGAGCAGTGCTGAACTACTATCTACCTCATTGGAGACCCTCGGACTACCCTTGAATGGACTTTACTGGCTTTACCTTGCACTAGACATTATTCCCTTATTATGTGGCTATACACATGTAAATGACTCGATTGTAATCATGTATTGTCTTTCTGCTGACTGGGCAGCGTGCAACAAAAGCTTTTCACTCGACCCGAAACGTCGCCTATTTCCTTCGCTCCATAGATTCTGCCTCACCCGCTGAGTTTCTCCAGCATTTTTGTCTACCTTCACTGTATCTCTGTACATGTGACAATAAACTAAACTGTAAAGCAATCCTCTCCGTGTAGCTAATGCCTCCTAATCCAGGGTCATTCTGGTAAACCTCTTCTGCACCCTATCCAATGCCTGCACATCCTTTCTGTAATGGGGCTGCCAGAACCGCATACAATGTGCCCTAACCAAAGACTAACTTTTAATTTGCTATTCCCTTGTACCACCTTGAGCACTTTGCTGTGTTGCATAGAGTGATACAGCGTGGAAACAGGCCCTTCGGACAAACTTGCCCACACCAGCCAACAATGTCCCAGCTACACTAGTCCCACCTGTCCACATTTGGTCCATATCCCTCCAAACCATGTACCTGTCTAACTGTTTCCTAAACATTGGGATAGTCCCTGCATCAACTACCTCCTCTGGCAGCTCGTTCCATACACCCACCACCCTCTGGTAAAAAGTTAGCCCTCAGATTCCTATTAAATCTTTTTCCCTTCACCTTAAACCTATGTCATCTGCTCCTCGATTCACCTTCTCTGGGCAAGAGACTCTGTGCATAAATGCAGGTTATCCTTTTTTAAAAAACTGACATATTTGTTCAATGACTTCACAAAACGTGAAAGTTCAACGTAAAATGGCGACTCTATCAAAGTAAAGGGCCTGTCCCACTTTCACGACCTAATTCACGACCTTTTTTACTCGTGGACATTTTTCAACGGGCTAGAAAAACGCCCCGACCTACGTGATGCCACGAGTACCTACGACCAGCATCACGACCCCGTGACGACCATGCTGCGAGTATGAGTCACGGGCAAACTCGGCAGAGGTCATGAAAGTGGGACAGGCCCTTCACTTTTAACGGTTTAACGCAAAGCTAATTAAATGTTATTTCCGTCCCCTGCCCTACAATGTACCCGTCTCAGGGAAGAGATTGAGAAGCAGCAAGCCCGGGAGAGGTATATGAAACTCCACCTGGAGGGGAAGACGGAGCAGGCGCGGGCAGACTTGGCGCGGCTTGCCATCATACGGAAGCAGCGGGAAGATGCAGCCAAGAAACGGGAGACTGACAAGAAAGGTTGGTGACAGCCGGACGTTGCTGGCTATGATTTGTCCTGTTGTGTACCTTTCATTCATTCATTTGTTCTCTGTGTCTTTTCGTATCAATCGCTTCCCTCTCCCCTGATTTTCAGTCTTCGACCCGAAACGTCACCTATTCCTTTTCTCCAGAGATGCTGCCTGATCTGCTGAGTTACTCCAGCACTCTGTGGCTTGTCTTCGGTGTAAACCCGCGTCTGCAGTTCTTGGCTACACAACCTGTCCAGTTACCGAGACTGTGAGCTCCGGTTCTCAATTCTTTCCACCTTGCTAGCTCCTAAGGCCTTTCAAAGCATACAGCCCCAAAATGTTCAGTCTTACAAACTGTTACTCTAACGATGGCAGAGTTTGCTTGCATAACCTCTGCCCTGTCCTCAACTTCACTTGGACTATCTCTAACACCTCTCTCCCCTTTCTTGATCTCTCTGTCTCCATCACAGCAAACAGCCTATCAACTAACTCAAGGGTGGGGAACCTGTGGCCTTAAGTGCGCATGGGGCCTTATAGGCCATTAAGTGCGGCCTTTTGAATGAATCCAAATTTTGTAGAACAAATCCTTTTATTTTTATTAATATGTTTTTGTTTGTCTGTTATTTTAATTTTAATCTTAAAATGAACATATTTAAAATACCAAAGAGTAAAAGAAGATTCAACAAAATAATCCTCCCCGACTGACGGCCACAAGTAAAACATTAGTCAGTCACGAGGGCTATATTAACACAGTAATGTTCATTTTGAAGTATATCTAATTGAAATTTCTTGGATGCGGCCTTATTAGATCACAGCTAACTTAATGCGGCATTCCAACATGAAAAGGTTCCCCACCCCTGGACTAATGTCAACTACAAACCTACCAACTCCCAAGTTATCTGGACTACACTTCCTCCCACCATGCCTCTTGCAAAGACCCTATCAACAACCCCTACTCAATTTTCGTTTTCTGCCGCATCTGCTCCCAACCTGAGACAACTATTTCTTCCCTCCCCTCGAGCTTCGCAAATCCTCAAATCTTTTTGTCTCTCACCTTCTGTTTTCCATCTCTGTCCATTGTCCGACCATCTTCCTGCCAAATAACCCTTCTCACCAGTGTGTCGGCCTATTGCCTGCCAGGCTTTGTCCTGCCCTTCCGCCGTCTAGGCCGAGCCGCCCAGAAACTAACTTCTACTTTCAGTGCGAGTTGTCTTCCACTAGTAAATAGCAAGGCAAATTGTTCCGACTGTCGATAACTCCTGGACTCCGCTTCCGTTCTGCAGTGAAAGACACGAAAGCCTAACGCCAAGCGAGCCCAGCAGAGTCATCGGGTAACCTGGAGGGGGACATTCAAGCCATCACCTGCTCTTGCGCAGCTCATCTCCTCCTCGCCCAACGCCAACAACAAAAACAACAAAAAAAACCAACTCCATCGCATCCTGCATCTCGCCCACAGCCAGCACACACGCCGCCAAGAGAGTCGATCTGCCTGTTGAATTTTTACACTTCCGATAACCAAGAATAAACAAGGTGTTTTTAATCCAGCCGCGTGCTTTTAGAAGCACCGTTTGGCATTCTGTGCATGAAGACTGAAAAGACTAGTGAATGTTTAATAGTGTGCCGTGCGTGGTGGGCTGGCACTAGACCGTTGGGGGGGGTGGGGGGGGGGGGGGGGGGGGTTCTAGTTCAGAGCGTGACTTTGGATGAGGCCCAGATATTGCTCCAGTTAGCTACAGAGGTCTGTTACAACTTCCAGGGGGATTTTTTTTTGCTCCCTTGTTACTTGTCCTTAAAAAAAAATAATAATAATACTGACAGTATATCCAGGATCATAATTTGTAGGGAAAAGTGCGGTTTCCATTAGTATTTGGGACGGCTGAGGGTGGAGGCAGATTGCGGGGGGAGGGGGGGGGGGGCGATACTAGAGGGGTCACACTTGTAAGCCATAAGGAGAGGGGACGGCAGCCTGAGGAGACGGTGGGCGAGGACATCATCGGCTACTTTGTCACTTCTGTTGCAGAATCCAAGGGAACGTTTCGGTGTGGTAAATTAGAAGCAGCGCCAAGCTTCCAGCCATTTGTGTCGGCCATTTTGATTTTAGCTCCTTGGTGACATCTTTGTCAGGCCCTCTTTTATTTCCCCCTCCTCTTTCCTCGCTCTTGCAGTATGAAACATTTGCCACAGTAGGTTTTATTTGAGAGCCTTGGTTAACGGCGCAGCAATAAAAAAACCAAAAAAAACACCCCGGTCTGGAAAGATGAGTAATTTATTTTCCTGTATAAATCTAAGTTTGTCGTCTAGAAGCTAGTCTTTTCCCTCGGGCAGTTTGATAGGCACATTTAACCTCAAGAGTCAGCTGCCTTATTTAATTTTTTTTTTTTTTTTTTTTTTCCCATTGCTTTTGATCATAGCGTCATTTAATTTTTTGGGAGTCGGTGTGTGGGAGAGTGAGAGGGAGGGGTGAGTAGAAATGGTTAATCAGATGGAAAGCCAAAGTACAAACTGTTTTGCGAGTTCGCAGATTCCATCTGTACAACTGGTTGGTTGGTGGGCGTTCTTCACATGGGCTTGTGGAGGGACTGTGGTTGGGGAAGGTCAGAGTTAGTACCTAGTTTACCCTTGTGTTTGTGGAGAGGGGAAAATAAATTGCCTGGAGTTTTACTCCTCACCGCTGTCTGGCTCGTGAATGCATGTGTGCAGTGGTTGGATTAAAAGGTTTGTGTGCAATTTGTTTTTTTTTACTCTTTCCTTCCCCTCCCCTCTTCAACCACAGCGCATCGCCCCAGTCAGACAGTCTTACGCTGGGTTGCTGTGACACAAGTAGACAATAGGTGCAGGAGTAGGCCATTTGGCACTTGGAGTCAGCCATGATCACATTGAATGGCGGTGCGGGCTCGAAGGGCCAAATGGCCTACTCTTGCACCTATTGTCCATTGATCATTGATCATGGCTGATCGTCCCCAATCAGTAACCCGTTCCTGCCTTCTCCCCATATCCCCTATCTTTAAGAGCCCTATCTAGCTCTCTCTTGAAAGTATCCAGAAAACCGCCCTCTGAGGCAGAGAATTACGCAGACTCGCCACTCTCTGTGTGGAAAAACTCGGGACAATTCCTCCATTAATTGGCACCCAGACTATTTTGGTCCATGCCGGGTGAGTGCAGGTTTGTTGGCCTTGCTGAAACTGTTGGAAGTACCCATGCAGAAGGCTTGGGTTTTAAGTAGCCTTGGAAACAGATATAATTATTAGAAGCAATTAATAACAATTTTGACTTCTCTCATTCAGACCCTTGGCTCAGCCATAGCATTTCCAGCTTTTATATTTTAATGCCTTCGGGGCTCAATGAGATTCCCTGTGTTTTCTCTGTGTTAAATGAGAAAACGAGATCGATGCAGCGAAGCCTGTTGATTAACAACAACGTTTCAATCTCCTTTCCCAGGTCACTGTTTTGGATGTAGATGCTCAAATTCTCAGGCCTGTTTCAGGCCCGTGTGTCCAAAATTAACTCAATGGTGCCAAAAAGATGTTGCAGTTCAGTAGATCAGAGCTGACCTAGAGTGAAGCCCAATGTGCTTTAGTTCACTGGTCTCGGCTGTTCCCTAGCCTTGAGATCTGCGTCTCTGCCAGTGGGCCTGAGAACGTCTAATAAAGACTCGTAGCATAGCCTGGTATGCTGGGGGGGAAGGGGCCCCTCGGGAATCACCCATTACACATCACAGCCTCGTTCTACCCCACAGCGAGCATAGAGTTTTTAAATTATCAGCACTCTATACACCACATTGCAGGCAAGACAACCTGCAATCTTCCGTTAACAGTTTACTGTGGATGTGGAATGACTGCCATAGATCTGTTTTAAATCAGTAGGAATGTAGAAAAATAGGTGCAGGAACCAGCACCGCCATTCAATATGATCATGGCTGATCATTCAAAATCAGTACCCCATTGCTGCTTTTTTTTTTTCCCCCATATTCCTTGATTCCGTTAGCCCGAAGCTAAATCTAACTCTCTTGAAAACATCCAGTGAATTGGCCTCCACTGCCTTCTGTGGCAGAGAATTCCACACTCGCAACTCTCTGGGTGAAAAGGTTTTTCCTCATCTCAGTCCTCAATGGTCAACCCTTATTAAAACTGTGACCCCTGGTTCTGGACTTCCCCACCCCCCCCCCCAACATCGGGAACATTTTTCCTGCGTTGAAGATAGACACAAAAGTGCTGGAGTAACTCCGTGGGTCAGGCAGCATCTCTGGAGAAAAAGGATGGGTGACGTTTTGCGTTGGAACCCTTCAAGGCATTTTGGGTTTTGGATGAAGAGTTCCGAGCTTCCTCCTCCAGAGATGCTGCCTGTCCCACTGAGTCCCTCCAGCATTTTGTGTCCATCTTCAGTGTATAAACCAGCATCTACAGTTCCTTCCAACATATTTTGTCTTAACACAGTGTTGCTTCAGTTTTCCCCTTTACAGTGGATGGAGGGTGATCCTTGAATAAATGCGATAAATGAGTTAAATTGGGTTGGAAGTGTTTTCCTGAAATCCCACTGTCATTTTGCCTATTCCTCCAGCAGCCATTTTGTGTCCATTCTTGGGTCAAGAGAAGCTGGGATCACTTTGCAGCCAAAATAGACCTTATTCCTGATTTAGACAAGCTCGAATTTACCAGAGATGTAGTCTAGAACAAGAGTTGAAATTCTACCATATGATCATCGGGGAACTACTGCATTCATGTTTTGAAGATGCCATTGATTTCTGCTGATGATCTGAACTCTGCCAGTTATTTTCATTTTCTTTCAATCAGCCAGCTAGCTGTGTACAAGCCCTCTAAGCATTGCACCTCAAGGCAGTGCTGTGAATATTGCCAGAGCTTTTTTTAAGCCGTAGTGATTGAGATGGGCTGGGAGCTGGTTTGCAGCTGCCTTGGATTCTTCTGTTAAAATCCTGAAATGGGTGGTCGGGCTTCCTGCCTGCGTTTAATTCGAGCAAATATGCTTTTTATGCATTTCACTTGGTAGATAGAATGACCAAGGGATCTGCCCAAAGATAGATGCAAAACGCTGGAGTAACTCAACGGAACAGGCAGCATCTCTGGAGAGAAGGAATGGGTGACGTTTCGGGTCACCCGAAACGTCACCCATTCCTTCTCTCCAGAGATGCTGCCTGTCCCGCTGAGTCACTCCAGCATTTTGTGCCCATCTTTGGTTTTCGCCAGCATTTGCAGTTCCTTCCCACACAATGTATCTGTCCACTTTGTCAGCCAGTTCCCTCATCTGGGCCGCCATATGTACCATGTGTCCTTTAGGGCTGCAGCCGATCTAGTGAATCTTCTCTGGAACAAGTTAACGGGATTTTGACCAGACCAAAACCCCTCGGCAATCTTGCATTGAGACATAATCACGGGGTGCTTTTTTTTTTTTTTTTTTTTTTTAATTTAAATTGAAATAAAATCTCCAAAAGAAATTGTCATTTGTCTTGTTTTTCTTGTTAAATGGAAGCGAGCTGTAATCCACCCATTTAAATTTGCTTTTCCGAATGTGCCGTGATTTCTATATGTGCCGGAAAGCAGATTATTATCTAAATGGTGGCCGATTGGGTAAGGGGGAGATGCAGCGAGACCTGGGTGTCATGGTACACCAGTCATTGAAGGTAGGCATGCAGGTGCAGCAGGCAGTAAAGAAAGCGAATGGTATGTTAGCTTTCATTGCAAAAGGATTTGAGTATAGGAGCAGGGAGGTTCTACTGCAGTTTTACAGGGTCTTGGTGAGACCACACCTGGAGTATTGCGTACAGTTTTGGTCTCCAAATCTGAGGAAGAACTTATTGCCATAGAGGGAGTGCAGAGAACGGTTCACCAGACTGATTCCTGATGTCAGGACTGTCTTATTTTGACTTGGTTTATACTCTCTAGAATTTAGAAGATTGAGAGGGGATCTCAGGCAGATGCAGGAAGATTGTTCCCGATGTTGGGGAAGTCCAGGACAAGGGGTCACAGCTTAAGGATAAGAGGGAAATCCTTTAAAACTGAGATGAGAAGAACTTTTTTCACACAGAGTGGTGAATCTCTGGAACTCTCTGCCACAGAGGGTAGTTGAGGCCAGTTCATTGGCTATATTTAAGAGGGAGTTAGATGTGGCTAAGGGGATTAGGGGGTATGGAGAGAAGGCAGGTACGGGATACTGAGTTGGATGATCAGCCATGATCATATTGAATGGCGGTGCAGGCTCGAAGGGCCGAATGGCCTACTCCTGCACCTAATTTCTATGTTTCTATATGTGTTCATGTTCTTCCGTGGCTTTGACCCTTGTAGACTCCTCCAGCCCTCGAGTGTCTATCAGGTACTCAGCAGGTCGGGCAGCATCTCTGGAGAAAAGGAATAGGTGATGTTTCAGGTCGAGACTCTTCTTCAGACTCCAGGGTCTCGACCCCGGAACGTCACCTGTTCCATGTCTCCAGAGATGCTGCCTGACCCACTGAGTTATTCCAGGAATTTTGTGTCTATCTTTGTTGGGAAATCAGCATCTGCAGTTCCTACACATTTTGTCTGCAAGGTAGTTTGTGGATCTCCGTTATATTGTTACTGGTGGCTGTGTGTTAGCTGTGGCTCAGTGCGTGAGCCACAGACCCTCTAGAGCAATAGTAAGTGTTTGATGCATTAATAGTGTACTGTTAAATAATGCCTATAGTGCCAGCGCAGTCCCATCAAACATGGGACGCGGGAGACTCCATAAGCATGCGTTGCTGTAAGAACATGTTAGCCGTGCAGATTTGCTAGTATTCCGGCCTATCAACACTGCCGACATGTTATTTGGTCATTACAGTGGCGCAGCGGTAGAGTTGCTGCCTCACAGCGCCAGAGACCCGGGTTCGATCCCGGCTACAGGTATTTGTCTACAGAGCTTGTACGATCTCCCCGTAACCTGTGTGGGCTTTCTCCAGGTACTCCTGGTTCCTCCCGCACTGCAAACCCCTACATGTTTGTACAAGAAAGAACTGCAGGGGCTGGAAAAATGGAAGGTAGACAAAAATGCCAGGGGAACTCAGCGGGTGAGGCAGCATCTATGGAACGAAGGAACAGGTGACTCAGCGGGTGACTCAGCGGGTGAGGCAGCATCTATGGAGCAAAGGAATAGGTGACTCAGCGGGTGAGGCAGCATCTATGGAGCGAAGGAACAGGTGACGTTTTGGGTCGAGACCCTTCTTCAGACTGAAGGGTCTCAACCTATTCCTTCGCTCCATAGATGCTGCCTCACCCACTGACTTTCTCCAGCATATTTGTCTACCAACATGTTTGTAGGTTAATTGGCTTCGGTAAGATTGTAAATTGTCCCTAGTGTGTCTGTGCGTAGGATAGTGTTAGCGTGCAGGGACCGCTTGAGGCTAAAGAAGGGTCTTGATCTGCAACGTCACCTATTCCTTTTCTCCAAAGATGCTGCCTGACCCGCTGAGTTGCTCCAGCTTTTTGTGTCAATCTCCGGTGTAATCTGTGTGGGGCAGACTTGGCTGGGCCGAAGGGCCTGTTTCTGTGCTGTATCTCTAAGGTAAACAGCTTTTTGAAATTGATTGCAAAAGGACTGCATTAACCTTTGTTAAACTCTATTTAAAAGCACTGAGGTTGTGGAAGATGCACTAGCTACCCCCCATTTTAAACTTAAGAATTCCCTTCCTAAAACTCCCTCTTTTAAAATCCACCTCTCACCAAACTAAGATAGACGCAAAAAGCTGGAGTAACTCAGTGGGTCAGGCTAATGGCATGTTGGCCTTCATTGCGAGAGGATTTCAGTTCAGGAGCAAGGATGTCCTACTGCAGTTTGACAAGGCCCTGGTGAGACCGCACCTGGAGTATTGTGTGCAGTTTTGGTCTCCTAATTTCAGGTAGGACATTCTTGCTACTGAGCGAGTGCAGTGTAGGTTTACCAGGTTAATTCCCGGGATGGTGAGACTTGACATGATGAAAGAATGGGTTGACTGGGCTTGTGTTCATTGGAATTTAGAAGGATGAGAGGGCATCTTATAGAAACATATAAAATTCTTAAAGGATTGGACAGGCTAGATGCAGGAAAAGTGTTCTCGATGTTGGAGGAGTTCAGAACCAGGGATCACAGTTTAAGAATAAGGGATAGACCATTGAGGACTGAGATGAGGAAAAACTTCACCCAGAGAGTTGTGAATCTGTGGAATACTCTGCCACAGAAGGCAGTGGAGGCCAATTCACTGGATGTTTTCAAGAGAGAGTTGGATTTAGCTCTTAGGACTAACGGAATCCAGGGATATGGGGGAAAAAAAGGAATGAGGGCTAAAGGAACCAAGGGGTATGAGGAAAAGCAGGACAGGGTACTGATTTTAGATGATCATTGTGAATGGCGGTGCTGACTCGAAGGGCCGAACAGCCTACTCCGCCTATTTTTCTGTCCGGCAGCATCTATGGTGAAGAAGAATAGGTGAGGTTCCGGGTCGAGACCCTTCTTCGGGCTTTCGGTCTCAACCCAAGATGTTGCCCATCCATATTCTCCAGCGATGCTGCCTGACCCGCTGAGTTACTCCAGCATTTTGTTTCTACCTCCAGTGTAAACCGGCATCTGCAGTTCCTTCCGACACATCTCTCCACACTAACTTTGCCCTGTGTGTCTCGCTGTCAGGTTTTGTCTGATCTTCCTGAGGTGTTAATGGTTAGACTTCGAATGGGATTTTTTTTTGTGTACATGATGTATATCACCACTGAACGTGTTGATGAACTTGTCCAACTCGTAAAGGGCCTGTTATTCGCGCGCCATTTACTGCTTGCGTGTGGGTAGCGCATGGTTAGCGCGGGACGGGTACATGGAGTTGCGTGGAGGAGAGTGGACTTCATCCTGCATGAAATCCTCGTGCACCACCGGCCTGTCGCGTAACTGACGGCCAAAGTAGAACAGGCCCAAGACCCAGGCGCGATGCAACGTCTCACCTCCAACAGCAGCAGAAGCAGGCAAACGATCGCTGAGCTCGGCCTGGGGCTCACGGCCGTTGTGGTCCGGATCCGACCCCACTTCTACTCCCAGAGCGGGGCCAAGAAAATTGGAGATAGACACAAAATGCTGGAGTAACACAGTGGGACAGGCAGCATCTCTGGAGAGAAGCAATGGGTGACGTTTCGGGTCGAGACCCTTCTTCAGACTGAAGAAGAATCTCGACCTGAAACATCATCCATTCTTTCTCTCCAGAGATGCTGCCGGTCCCGCTGAGTTACTCCAGCATTTTGTGTCTATCTTCAAATGACGTCACGCGCTCCAGACGGCTGTGCGGAAGCATGATGACGCGGGCGACCCTCGTCGCTACCGGCCTGTCACGTAATTGACAGCCAAGTGGGACAGGCCCTTACAAATTTGCATTGAGGTATAATCAGAGAATGAAAGCCAACATAGTCGCCACTAGATGGAGCACAGTTCATAAGCTGGCCATATCATGTATTTAATACATCAAACTATTGTTGCGGCATTAATTGTGTCCACTATCGCAACATTTAAGAAGCAATTAGACAGGTACATGGATAGGACAGATTTAAAAGCATATTGGCCAAATGCAAGCATGGGACTAGTGTGGGCTGGTGCCAACAAGTTGGGCTGAAGGGCTTGTTTCTACGCTGTATAACTCTATTTCCCAAATACTCTCTATCTGTGGAATTATCTGCCACAGAAGGTAGTGTAGGCCAATTCACTGGACATGGCTGTGCTGGCTTGGAAGGGCCGAATGGCCTATTCCAGCAGCTATTTTCTATGTTTTTATTAATGTCAGTAGTCCCAAAAGTAAGGAGAGAAACTAGGCTTCAGATCAACCAGGTAGCTAGATCCAAATGCAATAGGCTGCATCGACCAGCAATCGAATCAACTTGTGCTGGAGTAACTCAGTGGGTCAGGCAGCATCTCTGGAGAAAAAGGATGGCTGATGTTTCGGGTCGGGAGCCTTCTTCAGAAGCATGTGATGGTGTGGTCTGACAAAGGGGTCCCAATCGGGAACGGCGCTCATTCCTTTGATCCAGAGATGCAGCCTGAGCCACATAGTTATTTTGTGTCTAGTCTATCTACAGTATCTGCTGTCCCTTCACGCCAAATCAACTTGCTGGTTTTGACTATCGATAGTAACCAGGCGTTGTCAAACTGCATTGGTAGGATTGAGTGAGGATTTATTAACTAGTTGAGGCCAATATTTGAGAATAGGCAATAGGTGCAGGAGTAGGCCATTCGGCCCTTCGAGCCTGCACCGCCATTCAATGTGATCATCCCCAATCAGTACCCCGTTCCTGCCTTCTCCCCATACCCCCTGACCCCGCTATCTTTAAGAGCCCTATCTAGCCCTCTCTTGAAAACATCCAGAGAACTGGCCTCCACCGCCCTCCGAGGCAGAGAATTCCACAGACTCACCACTCTCTGTGAGAAAAAGTGTTTCCATGTCTCTGTTCTAAATGGCTTACCCCTTATTCTTAAACTGTGTGGCCCCCGGTTCTGGACTCCCCCAACATCGGGAACATGTTTCCTGCCTCTAGCGTGTCCAAGCCCTTAACAATCTTGTATGTTTCAATGAGATCTCCTCTCATCCTTCTAAACTCCAGAGTGTACAAGCCCAGCCGCTCCATTTCTCAGCATATGACAGTCCCGCCATCCCAGGAATTAACCTTGTGAACCTACGCTGCACTCCCTCAATAGCAAACTCTTTCAAATGGGCAGATGTTGAGCATAAGTCATCTCCCAGCGAGAGCTTTGTGGAGCCCATGTGTGTTGTATCGTGCTTCTACATGGCAATGTTACACTACATTCATTCTCACTCATTCTTTTATGTAAAGACTGTTGCATAGTTAGAAACATTGTACATTTACAGAACTCTGAACCATTTGACATTAATCCAGAGTGGCACTTTGTTTCAGCGATACAGTTGCAGCCTCAGTACCAGAGACCCGGGTTTCTGATCCTGCACTGTATCCATAAACTAAATAGTCAAAGTCAAAGTCATTTTTATTAATCACATGCAGTGAAATGAATTTGCCAGCAGCGATACACTTAAAAAGAACACACAATACACAATAGGATTTAACACAAACATCCACCACAGCATTCTTCACTGTGGGGGAAGGCAACAAGGTTCAGCCAGTCCTCCACCTCCTTTGTTCACCCGTGGTCGGGGCCATAGACCCTCCGTAGTCACCGCTGCAAACGCCTCCGTTGCCATGTGGTGAGAACGGAGAGGTTGAGAAGGAGTTTCTTCCCAGAGGCAATTCGGACTGTAAACGCCTATCTCACCAGGGACTAACTCTCCAGAACGTTTTTCCTTCCATTATTTATTATGTAAAAGAATATGTGTGTTATGATTGTGTTTATAATTTGTTTGGTTGTTTTGTTGTTTGTTTGCCTTTTGCACAAAAGTCCGCGAGCATTGCCACTTTCATTTCACTGCACATCTCGTATGTGTATGTGACGAATAAACTCGACTTGACTTGACTTGATGTACAGGCGGTGTAACACACGCCGCTGCTTGGAGGTCCCGGGTCAGCATTTTCCCGCCGGGGTCCGCGGGCGGCTACAGGATGTTGTAGCCCTCAAGCTCTTCTCCAGCGAGGGATCCCAGGCTCAGGATGGTAAGTCCACGCCACCGCCCGCGGCTAGAAGCTCCGCAGACCGCAGCTTCAGGATGTTGCAGGAGAACTCCGCTTCAGGCCCGGCCACTTAACGACTGTGTTACTGCACCTAAGACGTGTCCACGTCGCTTAGCATTATGGCCACAGATCCCAAGCATGAAGGGAAGTGCAGTCAGATCAGGATGAGTTCCTCGTCAGATTCTGCAGGGGTGCAACAAAACCTCTTGTTAGCATAGAACGGAGTGAGTGAACAGGAGAATGGCACAAAGTGCTGGAGTAACCCAGCGGGTCAGTCAGGCAGCATCTCTGGAGAAAAAGGAAGGGTCACTTGTGATCTTATGACACGGAACGTCACCCATTCCCCTTCTCACCTCCCTCTCTCCCCTCACACCTCCTCACCCCTCCCCATCTCCCCCCTTTCCTCCTTCGTCCCCCTCCCCCTCCTCTGGCTCCCCCTCCTCCTTCCTCCCTCCCACCCATCCTCCTCCTCCCACCCCCCCCCCCCCCCCCCCCCCCTCCTCGCCCCCCCTGTGTGTATGAGAGGTGGTTAGTGTGCATAGAAACATAGAAAATAGGTGCAGGAGTAGGCCATTCGGCCCTTCGAGCCTGCACCGCCATTCAATATGATCATGGCTGATCATCCAACTCGGTATCCCGTACCTGCCTTCTCTCCATACCCCCTGATCCCTTTAGCCACAAGGGCCACATCTAACTCCCTCTTAAATATAGCCAATGAAGTGGCCTCAACTACCCTCGGTGGCAGAGAGTTCCAGAGATTCACCACTCTCTGTGTGAAAAAAGTTCTTCTCATCTCGGTTTTAAAGGATTTCCCCCTTATCCTTAAGCTGTGACCCCTTGTCCTGGACTTCCCTAACATCGGGAAC
>NC_073413.1:3345650-3363150 GCF_028641065.1 Leucoraja erinaceus | reverse complement strand
GTGCAGCAGCATCTATGGAGCGAAGGAAATAGGCAAAGTTTCGGACGAAATCCTGAAGGAAATAGGCAACGTTTTGGGCCGAAACCCTTCTGGGTTTCGGCCCGAAACGTTGCCTATTTCCTTCTGGGTTTCGGCCCAAAACGTTGCCTATTTCCTTCCGGGTTTCGTCCCGAAACGTTGCCTACTTCCTTCTGGGTTTCGGCCCAAAACGTTGCCTATTTCCTTCTGGGTTTCGTCCCGAAACGTTGCCTATTTCCTTCCGGGTTTCGTCCTGAAACGTTGCCTATTTCCTTCTGGGTTTCGGCCCGAAACGTTGCCTATTTCCTTCCGGGTTTCGTCCCGAAACGTTGCCTATTTCCTTCTGGGTTTCGGCCCAAAACGTTGCCTATTTCCTTCTGGGTTTCGGCCCAAAACGTTGCCTATTTCCTTCTGGGTTTCGGCCCGAAACATTGGGTTTCGGCTTGCCTATTTCCTTCCGGGTTTCGGGAAACGTTGCCTATTTCCTTCCGGGTTTCATCTGAAACGTTGCCTATTTCCTTCGCTCCATAGATGCTGCTGCACCCGCTGAGTTTCTCCAGCTTTTTTTGTCTACCTAAACTAGTCTTTGCCCCACTTCCCCAGAAGTACGCAATTCAAAGAACTCAAGAGAAGTCTCCGTAATTGTTGAAAATATTTATTCCATGTTTCTTAAATAACGCAGTGATTGAGAGTCACGGACATCGTTTCGGACACACACACACACGCACACACACGCATTAGCCGGAAGAGTTTCGGCCCGAAACGTTGCCTATTTCCTTCGCTCCATAGATGCTGCTGCACCCGCTGAGTTTCTCCAGCTTTTTTTGTGTACCTGCTGTCTGTATGGAGTTGGTAACCAACTCCTTGACTTACGGGCAGTGGGTGAACGAGGTTTCGTTTAGTTTGGTCTGAAGAAGGGTCTCGACCCAAAACGTCACCCATTCCTTCTCTCCCGAGATGCTGCCTGTCCCGCTGAGTTACTCCAGCATTAAATGTCTCTCTACGGTTTAAACCAGCATCTGCCGTTCCTTCCTACGCATTTAAGTTAGTTTAGTTTATTGTCACGTAGACCGAGGTACAGTGAAAAGCTTTTGCTGCGTGCTAACCAGTCAGCGGAAAGACAATACGTGATCACAATCCAGCCATTTACAGTGTACAGATACATGATGGTGGCCGATTAGGAAAGGGGGAGATGCAGCGAGACCTGGGTGTCATGGTACACCAGTCATTGAATGTAGGCATGCAGGTGCAGCAGGCAGTAAAGAAAGCGAATGGTATGTTAGCTTTAATTGCAAAAGGATTTGAGTATAGGAGCAGGGAGGTTCTACTGCAGTTGTACAGGGTCTTGGTGAGACCACACCTGGAGTATTGCGTACAGTTTTGGTCTCCTAATCTGAGGAAGGATATTATTGCCATAGAGGGAGTGCAGAGACGGTTCACCAGACTGATTCCTGGGATGTCAGGACTGTCTTATGAAGAAAGACTGGATAGACTTGGTTTATACTCTCTAGAATTTAGAAGATTGAGAGGGGATCTTATAGAAACTTACAAAATTCTTAAGGGGTTGGACAGGCTAGATGCAGGAAGATTGTTCCCGATGTTAGGGAAGTCCAGGACAAGGGGTCACAACTTAAGGATAAGGGGGAAATCCTTTAAAACCGAGATGAGAATAACTTTTTTCACACAGAGAGTGGTGAATCTCTGGAACTCTCTGCCACAGAGGGTAGTTGATGCCAGTTCATTGGCTATATTTAAGAGGCAGTTAGATGTGGCTAAGGGGATCAGGGGGTATGGAGAGAAGGCAGGTACGGGATACTGAGTTGGATGATCAGCCATGATCATATTGAATGGCGGTGCAGGCTCGAAGGGCCGAATGGCCTACTCCTGCAACGATTTTCTATGTTTCTATGATAAGGGAATAACGTTTAGTGCAAGGTAAAGCCAGCAAAGTCCGATCAAGGATAGTCCAAGGGTCACCAGGTAGGTAGATAGCTCAGCACTGCTCTCTGGTTGTGGTGGGATGGTTCAGTTGCCTGATAACAGCTGGGAAGAAACTGCCCCTGAATCTGGAGGTGTGCGTTTTCACACTTCTGTATCTCTTGCCCGATTTCACCTTCCGTTTCAGGGACAGTTTCTCTGGTCCCAGCTGTTATCAGGCAACTGAATCATTACTGTCGACCTCTCTAAATGAACCCCCCCCTTTTCGTTTAGTTTAGTTTAGAGATACAGCGTGGAAACAGGCCCTTCGGCCCACCATGTCCGTGCCAACCAGCGATCCCCGCGCACTAACACTATCCACAAACTAGGGACAATTTTTTACTATTTTACCCAAACCAATTAACCTACAAACCTGTAACGTCTTTGGAGTGCGGGAAGAAAGCGTAGATCTCGGCGTAAACCCGCGCAGGTCACGGGGAGAACGTGCAAACTCCGTACAGACAGCACCCGTAGTCAGGATCGAACCCGGGTCTGTGGCACTGTGAGGCAGCAACTCTACCGCTGCGCCACCGTGCGGCCTCTAATATACAGAGTACAGGGTTGGAGGAGATAATAGGTCATAAGGTGATGTGATAGGAGCAGAATTAGGCCATTCGGCCCATCAAGTCTGCTCCGCCATTCAATCATGGCTGATCTATCTCTCTCTCCTAACCCCATTCTCCTGCCTTCTCCCCGTAACCCCTGACACCCGTACTAATCAGTCTGAAGAAGGGTCTCGACCCGAAACGTCGCCTATTCCTTCTCCCCATAGATGCTGTCTCACCCGCTGAGTTTCTCCAGCATTTTTTGTCTATTTAAGAATCTATCTATCACTGTTTTAAAAATATCCATTGACTTGGCCTAAACAACCACAGACAAAGAATTCAACAGATTCACCACCCTCTGAGAGACATTCCTCTCACCTCCTTTCTAAAGGAATGTCCTTTAATTCTGCAGCTGTGACCTCTGGTCCGAGACTCTCCCACTAGTGGAAACATCCTCTCCACATCCACTCTATCCGAGAATAAGGATGGGTGACATTTCAGGTTGAGATCCTTTTTCAGACTCTTCAGATGAAGCTTGTGGAAAGGCCTGAAAACATGTTTGAAAAGGAAGGCTGTGTATTTGTTGAGCTGCGATGTTTAGTTTAGTTTAGTTTAGTTTAGAGATACAGCACGGAAACAGGCCCTTCGGCCCACTGAGTCTACACTGACCCAGCGATCCCCGCACATTAACACTGTCCTACACACACACTAGGGACAATTTACAATCTTTACAGAAGCCAATTAGCCTACAGACCTGCACGTCTTTGGAGTGTTGGAGGAAACCATAGCCAGTGGCGGAATGGCCAGGGTGTCAGCTTGCCCGATGGCAAGTAGGCCCCTGATGAAGTGGGCCCCTTATATCAAGTGGGCCCCTGATGAAGTGGGCCCCATATACCAAGTAGGCCCCTGATGAAGTGGGCCCCATATATCAAGTAGGCCCCTGATGAAGTGGGCCCCATATATCAAGTAGGCCCCTGATGAAGTGGGCCCCATATATCAAGTAGGCCCCTGATGAAGTGGGCCCCATATACCAAGTAGGCCCCTGATGAAGTGGGCCCCATATATCAAGTAGGCCCCTGATGAAGTGGGCCCCATATACCAAGTAGGCCCCTGATGAAGTGGGCCCCATATACCAAGTAGGCCCCTGATGAAGTGGGCCCCATATACCAAGTAGGCCCCTGATGAAGTGGGCCCCATATACCAAGTAGGCCCCTGATGAAGTGGGCCCCATATATCAAGTAGGCCCCTGATGAAGTGGGCTCCCTATACGAAGTAGGCCCCTGATGAAGTGGACCCCCTTTGTCTCCTGGCAACCAATATTTTTAGACCCAGTCCGCCACTGACCATAGACCCCCGGAGAAAACCCACCCAGGTCACGGGGAGAACGTGCAAACTCCGTACAGACAGCACCCGTAGCCGGGATTGAACCCGGGCCTCTGGCGCTGTGAGGCAGCAACTCTACCGCTGCGCCACGGTGCCTGGCGAGGATTGCCGCTTTCATGGTTCTTGGATTGCTAGACTGTACAGGGGTGTGGTGGTGGTGATGTGGCTCTATCTCTGCTCCCTGCCTCTTTATCTCACTGTACTTAGTGCTTTGCCCCTCACAGTGCCACTGAGATCAGACTTTGGAAAAGTGACGCACCCTGGAGTACAGCTCAAACTCCACGTGTCAGCTGGAGGCTGGCAACTCTCTCCCGCAACTCTCCCACTGTTCACAGCGCCAGAGACCCAGGTTCAATCCTGACCTCGGGTGCTGTCTGTTTAAGTTTAGTTTAGTTAGTTTAGTTTAGTTTAGTTTAGTTTAGTTTAGTTAGTTTAGTTTAGTTTAGTTAGTTTAGTTTAGTTTAGTTTAGTTTAGTTTAGTTTAGTTTAGTTTAGTTTAGTTAGTTTAGTTTAGTTTAGTTTAGTTAGTTTAGTTTAGTTTAGTTTAGTTAGTTTAGTTTAGTTTAGTTTAGTTCCGTTCAGTTTAGTTTAGTTTAGTTTAGGGGTGGGGGTGAGAGTAGCGACATTGGGCTTTGACGGGATGAGTGATGGGAGTGGGGGTGAGGATGAAGGTCGGAAAATGGGGTGGGAGGTTGGGAATGAGATGGGAATGGGAATGGAGGTGGGGACAGGGTGTGGGCAGATGGGAGTGAGAGGTGGGGAATGTGGTGGTGACAGAGAGTGGGGATGGGACATAGGGGGTGGGAATGAGGATTGGAACGTGGATGGGATGAAGTTATCAGGCGGGGGTGAGGAATGGGAGAGTGAGTTATTGACAATAGACAATAGACAACAGGTGCAGGAGTAGGCCATTCGGCCCTTCGAGCCAGCACCGCCATTCAATGTGATCATGGCTGATCATCCCCAATCAGTACCCCGTTCCTGCCTTCTCCCCATATCCCCTGACTCCGCTATCTTTAAGAGCCCTATCTAGCTCTCTCTTGAAAGCATCCAGAGAACCGGCCTCCACCGCCCTCTGAGGCAGAGAATTCCACAGACTCACCACTCTCTCTGTGAGAAAAAGTGTTTCCTCGTCTCCGTTCTAAACGGCTTACCCCTTATTCTTAAACTGTGTGTGGCCCCTGGTTCTGGACTCCCCCAACATCGGGAACATGTTTCCTGCCTCTAGCGTGTCCAAACCTTTAACAATCTTATATGTTTCAATAAGATATCCTCTCATCCTTCTAAACTCCAGAGTGTACAAGCCCAGCCGCTCCATTCTCCCAGCATATGACAGTCCCGCCATCCCGGGAATTAACCTTGTAAACCTACACTGCACTCCCTCAATAGCAAGAATGTCCTTCCATAGGAAGAGATGGGAATGGGGGGTGAAGAAGGGGATTGAGGGTGAGGGGGGTGGGGGGAGTGGGGGGGGGGCTGAGATGGGAATGGGGGGTGTGAAGCAAGGGGATTGGGGGGGGGAGAGGGGTGATGGGGTGGGAAGAGGGTGGGGGTGGGGATGGGGTGCGGGGGGGTGGGGGAGGGGTTGGGGTGGAGGTGGGGGGGGGATGGGGGCTGAGATGGGAATGGGGGTGAGGGTGGGGTGATGGGTGGGATGATGGTGGGGGGTGAGGGTGGGGGGGGGGGGGCTGAGACGGGAATGGGGGTGAGGGTGAGGTGAGGGGTGGGAAGAGGGTGGGGGTGGGTGTGGGGGCTGAGAGGGGAATGGGGGTGAAGCAAGTGGATTGGGGGTGAGGGGTGATGGGGTGGGAAGAGGGTGGGGGTGGGTGTGGGGGCTGAGAGGGGAATGGGGGGGTGAAGCAAGTGGATTGGGGGTGAGGGGTGATGGGGGGGGGGGAAGAGGGTGGGGGTGGGTGTGGGGGCTGAGAGGGGAATGGGGGTGAAGCAAGTGGATTGGGGGGGAGGGGTGATGGGGTGGGAAGACCTCATTCTCTAACACCCCCGCCCCTCGTGGCTCTGCTCTGCTCCCCCCTGCAGGAGTGGTGTCGTTCGGCCTGGCCCACCTATGCTACACATTGGCGATGGGCATTCGGCCGTTGATGCCAGGGCTGGCGTTGCCACTGTTCCTGGCGTCGGGGGGCCTGCTGGCGTTGTTGTGGCCGTGCCTGCCCTCGTCCGCCACCATCCCCCTGGCCGTGTACAGCGCGGCGCTGGCACTGATGAGTTGGCGGGCGGTGGCTCGCTGGTGGAGGCCCCCGCAGGGAGGGGCGCGGGGGTCGCCCAGCGCCGCGATGGGCGCCGCCCTCTTCATCGTGTCCGACTTCTCGCTGGCTCTGGATCGCTTCTGCTCGCCGCTGCCCCACGGACGTCTCGGCGTCATGGCCACCTACTACCTGGCGCAGATGCTGATCGCCATCTCCGTACTGGACCAGGCCGACCCCGACAGCCTGTGGAAACGAAACTAGACCTTCACCAGCGTCGTCACGTCCCAGTTTAGTTCCGTTTATTGTCACCTGTACCAACCTGGATTCAATGGACAATAGGAGGAGGCCGTTCGGCCCTTCGTGCCAGCACCGCCATTCAATGTGATCATGGCTGATCATCCCCAATCAGTACCCCGTTCCTGCCTTCTCCCCATATCCCCTGACTCCGCTATCTTTAAGAGCTCTATCTAACTCTTTTTAAAAAAAAATTTCTATGGATGTACGGAAACTTAATTATTTCTTCCTTGTAAAGCACTTTGGTTTCAACACGAGTTGATTTAAACTGCTATATAAATAAGATTTACTTACTTACTTGAAAACATCCAGAGAACCGGCCTCCACCGCCTTCTGAGGCAGAGAATTCCACAGACTCACAACTATCTGTGAGATAAAGTGTTTCCCCATCTCCGTTCTAAATGGCCAACCCCTTATTCTTAAACTGTGTGGCCCCTGGTTCTGGACTCCCCCAACATCAGGAACATGTTTACCTGCCTCCAGCGTGACCTAACCCTTAATAATCTCGTATGTTTCAATAAGATCCCCTCTCATCCTTCTAAACTCCAGAGTGTACAAGCCCGGGCCCAGTTCCCCGAACGAGAGTCTGAAGAAGGGTCTCGGCCCGAAACGTCACCCCATGAATGTTCAGTTTCACGAGGGGGGGCCATAGTGGAGCATCACGGCAACAGTGAGCTTAAATAATTGTTCACATTAATGCGACAGTGAGTAGCTACATAACATCTTTGAGACCCTTCATTATCTATCCTACCCATTTACACTAATCCTATCTGCCTGCATTAGTTCTGTAGCCGTGTTTAAGAAGGAACTGCAGATGCTGGAAAATCGAAGGTACACAAAAATGCTGGAGAAACTCAGCGGGTGCAGCAGCATCTATGGAGCGAAGGAAATAGGCGACGTTTCGGGCCGAAACTCTTCCTCAGACTGATGGGGGGGTGGGGGTAGGTGGGGAGAAGAAAGGAGGAGGAGGAGGCTGAGGGAGAGATAGGAAGGGGAGGAGACAGCAAGGGTAACATAATTGGGAAAATTCAATGTTCATGCCACCAATGATCATGTCATCCTGGGGGCATGAACATTGAATTTTCCCAATTCTGTTAGCCCATTGCTGTCTCCTCCCCTTCCCATCTCTCCCTCAGCCCTCGGGCTCCTCCTCCTCCTTTTTCCTTTCTTCTCCCCCCCCCCCCACCCCCTCATCAGTCTGAAGAAGGGTTTCGGGCCTGAAACGTTGCCTATTTCCTTCGCTCCATAGATACTGCTGCACCCGCTGAGTTTCTCCAGCACTTTTGTCTACCTTAGTTTCGGTAGCCCTTTATTCTATTCCTATTCATCTGAATCAAATCCAGTTTAATTTTCATCTTTGTGCAAGTGCATTCCAGGATGAATGCAACAGGGATCTTGCCACCACCATCACGGGGACATAGACTCTCCCAACTCCGCTCAAAAAGCATCAATCACACGTCAAATTCTGCGGACGGTGTGAAGAAGGGAACAAAATGCAAACAATGAAGGATGAGCAAGAGGTGTGTGTATAAAATCATGAGGGGAACAGATCGGGCAGATGCACAGAGTCTCTTGCCCAGAGTAGGGGAATCGAGGACCAGAGGACATAGGTTCAAGGTGAAGGGGAAAAGATTTAATAGGAATCTGAGCGGTAACTTTTTCACACAAAGGGCGGTGGGTGTATGGAACAAGCTGCCAGAGGAGGCAGTTGAGGTTGGAAGCTATCCCAACGTATAAGAAACAGTTAGACAGGTACATGTGTGGGCGGAAATCACTATCAAAACATGGGGGGGACAATTTATTGGTGGCCGGCGGGGGCTTCAACATCGGGAGCCTCGATCGCCTCGACGCAGCAGTTTGACTGCCTGACCGCTGGGCGGTGGAAGATTCTGCGGCCAATTTTAAGCCGCGCCGGGCGACGAAAGGCCCCGCCAACAGGCCAATTCAGGCCCTTAGAAAGCGTCCGATACCCGCTTGAATCTTTCAAAAGCTACAAATGTGATGAATAACACTTAAACAAATAAAGGCAGACAGAAGAACCAACCTTGGAGGGGGGGGGGGGGGGAGAGAAAGAATTGGGAAAAACATACTAAATAACGTGAGTGACTGTGAATGAGGGGCTTACCTGCAAGCCAGCCAGGAAACCCGTTCCACCGGAGCCCTTAATGACCTGACCCGTTTAAATCTTTCCCATCCACCAATACATCCAATTAGTTCAAACAATAACTGTACCCACCCGCATCAGACAGATATAAGAAATTCTCCGTGAATACTTTTAGTAATACTTGAAGGTAAAAACACAATTGGTGACACATCGTGTTAATACGATGTTAAAGGACTTGACAGTGACACACCACCGTCTCGCAGAAATTGTAATTTTTTTTCCCCACCGAATATCAAAATATGGATTACAAAACATGGGGGGGGGGGTATTCTCTCCAACCTCTCAAAACATGGGAGAGACCTGTCCCACCCATTCCATCCGGGATTTCCACCCATGCCATGGACAGGACAGGTTTGGAGGGAAATGGACCAAACATGGGCAGGTGGGACTAGTGTAGCTGGGACATGTTGGCCAGTATGGGGCAAGTTGGGCCGAAGGGCCTGTTTCCACACTGTATCACTCTATGACTCTCTGCCAGATACATTTCCAAATGTCTGTTAAATGTTGCATTTGAGTCTTTGTCTGGTCTGGCAATTTGTTCCAGAAAATTTCCCCCGCAAATCTCCTCTATACATTTCTCCCCCTCTCACAAACCTGTGTTCTCTAATTATCGACTCCCCCACCCCCACCCCCCTCCCCGAGATAATGACCATTGGAACAGCGGTAGAGTTCCAGGCTGCCTCACAGCCCCAGAGACCCGGGTTCGATCCTGACCACGGGTGCTGTCTGCACGGAGTTTGCACGTTCTCCCCGTGACCTGCGTGGGTTTTCTCCGGGTGCTCCGGATTCCTCCCACACTCCAAAGACGTGCAGGTTTGTAGGTGAATTGGCTTCGGTAAAATTGTCCCTAGTGTGTGTAGGATAGATCTAGTGTTTGGGGGTGATCATTGGTCGGTGCGGACTCGGTGGGCCTGTTTTACACTGTATCTCTAAATTAAACTCTATCGACCCTATCTATGCCTCGTGATTTAATAATAAACCTGTATTAGGTCACCCCCCCTCAACCTTTGATGTTTCATTGGGAATAAAACATTCCTATCTAATCTCCCTTTATAATACAGCCCTCCATTTTGGGCTGTTTCTTGGTGAGTATCTTCTGTGCACTCTCTATAGCTGCCACGTCCTTCCTGTGGCGTGGGCGGTACGTGGCGCAGCGGTAGAGTTGCTGCCTCACAGCGCCACAGACACGGGTTCCATCCTGACCGAGGGCGCTGTCTGTACGGAGTTTGCACGCTCTCCCCGTGACCTGCGTGGGATTTCTCCGAGATCTTCAGTTTCCTCCCACACTCCAAAAACGTGCAGGTTTGTAGATTAATTGGCTTGGTGTAAAATGTAAAAAAATGTGTGTGTAGGATAGTGTTAGTGAGCGGGGATCGCTGGTCGGCGCGGACTAGGTGGGCCGAAGGGCCTGTTTCCGCTCTGTATCTCTAAACTAAACTAAACTAAACTGCACGTACTCGCTAGAATTTAGAAGATTTAAAAGATTGAGGGGGGGATCGTATAGAAACTTACAAAATTCTTAAGGGGTTGGACAGGCTGGATGCAGGAAGATTGTTCCCGATGTTGGGGAAGTCCAGAACAAGGGGTCACAGTTTAAGGATAAGGGGGAAACCTTTTAGGACTGAGATGAGAAAAACATTTTTCACACAGAGAGTGGTGAATCTGTGGAATTCTCTGCCACAGAAGGTAGTTGAGGCCACAGTTCATTGGCTATATTTAAGAGGGAGTTAGATGTGGCCCTTGTGGCTAAAGGGATCAGGGGGTATGGAGAGAAGGCAGGTACAGGATACTGAGTTGGATGATCAGCCATGGTCATATTGAATGGCGGTGCAGGCTCGAAGGGCCGAATGGCCTCTACTCCTGCACCTATTTTCTATGTTTCTATGTAATACTTCAAATATTTAGTAAAGGAAGGAACTGCAGATGCTGGTTTAAACCGAAGATAGACACAAAGTGCTGGAGTAACTCAGTGGGACAGGCAGCATCTCTGGAGAGAAGGAATGGGTGACGTTTCGGGTCGAGGCCCTTCTTCAGATATACGGGCCTAGTCCTCCTTTTTATTGCCCATCCAGTCACACGTTCTCTCCCTTCCTCTATCACCCTCCAGCCTCCTTTCTGCGCCTCTAATATAAATCCCCATCCACCAGGGGGCAGTGTCTGAGAGCTTCCAGACCCATTAACCCTTCGAGTTCCTGCAGTCTCTCTCAATACCAGTTGTATAGGGCTCTGGTGAGACCACATCTGGAGTATTGCGTACAGTTTTGGTCTCCTAATTTGAGGAAGGACATCCTTGTGATTGAGGCAGTGCAGACTCTCAGACTGAAGAAGGGCCTCATAGAAACATAGAAAATAGGTGCAGTCGGAGGCCATTCGGCCCTTCGAGCCAGCACCGCCATTCATTGTGATCATGGCTGATCGTCCCCAATCAATAACCCGTGCCTGCCTTCTCCCCATATCCCTTGACTCCACTAGCCCCTAGAGCTCTATCTAACTCTCTCTTAAATCCATCCAGTGACTTGGCCTCCACTGCCCTCTGTGGCAGGGAATTCCACAAATTCACAACTCTCTGGGTGAAAAAGTTTTTTCTCACCTCAGTCTTAAATGGCCTCCCCTTTATTCTAAGACTGTGGCCCCTGGTTCTGGACTCGCCCAACATTGGGAAGATTTTTCCTGCATCTAGCTTGTCCATTCCTTTTATAAGTTTATATGTTTCTATAAGATCCCCCCTCATCCTTCTAAACTCCAGTGAATACAAGCCTAGCCTTTTCAATCTTTCCTCATATGACAGTCCCGCCATCCCAGGGATCAATCTCGTGAACCTACGCTGCACTGCCTCAATCACAAGGATGTTCTCGAACCGAAACGTCACCCATTCCTTCTCTCCAGAGATGCTGCCTGTCCTGCTGAGTTACGCCAGCATTTTGTTTCTATTTTATAGTTAGAGTGGATTTCCTGGGGATAGATTCTTGATTAGTACGGGTGTCAGAGGTTATGGGAAGAAGGCAGGAGAATGGGGTTAGGAGGGAGAGATAGATCAGCCATGATGGCAGAGTAGACTTGATGGGCCGAATGGCCTAATTCTATTCCTTATGACCTTATGAGCTTATGAATAGCGGAAGGCCTGGATAGAATGGATGCGGAGAGGATGTTTCCACTAGTGGGAGAGTCTAGGACTAGAGGTCACGGCCTCAGAATTAGAGGACATTCCTTCAGGAAGGAGATGAGGGGGAATGGTGGATGTCAGAGGGTGGTGGATTCCTTCTCTCCACAGATGCTGCCCGTCCCGCTGAGTTACTCCAGCATTTTGTGTCTGTCCCTGCGCAGTCCGGAGCGAGAGCAATTTCCATTTTACTTAACAGAGCACAACGGGTCAAAGATCTCCAGAGCTGCACAATAAGCGGAAGTTTTCGAGCCTCAGTATAGTTTTTGTGGGTTTCCTCTGCATCCTCTGTGGGGCCGATCTCATATCCTTCCTCGAACGGCCCGGACTGGATAAACACTAGGCTTGTGTCTGAACCAGTTGCAGTTCTGTTGCAATTCAACATCAACTTCCTGTCAGCTCTCTGGAGGCATGGATAGGGCATTCCTTGCTGGAGGTCCCAGCACTGCTAGAGGCATGGATAGGGCATTCCTTGTTGGTGGTCCCAGCGCTGCCGGAGGCATCTTCTGTCAATAATCTGGGATTTAGACAAACAGAACCTTAGATAGAAGAATTGTACAGTGCAGCAGGAGGCCCTTTGGCCCACAATGTCCATGCCCAACGTGATGCTGAGACCAACTAACTGCAAATGAGAGAGAGAGGGGGGGGGGGGGGGAGGGGGGGGGGAGAGGGGGGGGGGGGGAGAGAGAGAGAGAGGGAGGGGGGGAGATAGAGAGAGGGGGAGAGAGGAGGTGGGAGAGAGAGGGAGTGAGGGAGAAAGGGAGAGGAAGTGAGACAGGGAGAGAGAGAGGGAGTGGGGGAGAGAGAGGGGGAGGGGGGAGTGGTGGGAGAGAGAAGGATAAAGGGGGAAGAGAGGGGGAGGGGGAGAGGGGGAGAGGGGAGAGAGGGGAGAAAGGGGGGAGAGAGAGGAGAGAGAAAGAGGAGGGGGGGAGGGAGAGAGAGAGGAGGGGAGAGAGGGGGGAGAGAGAGAGAGGGGAGAGTGGGGGGAGAGAGAGAGGGAGAGAGAGAGGGGGAGAGGTGAGAGAGGGGAGTGGGGAGAGAGGGAATGGGGGAAGAAATGGAGAGAGCTGGAGAGAAGAGGGGGGGAGAGAGAAGGGGGAGAGACATGGGGAGAAGAGAGAAGAACGAGAGAGAGAGAGAGAGGGGAGAGAGGACAGAGAGGGGGGCAGAATGAGAGAGAAAGGGGGGAGAGAGAGAGAGGGGGGAAGGGAGAGAGAAGGAGAAAGAGGGGGAGAAAGAGAGAGGGGAGAGGGGGGGAGAGAGGGGACACAACAGGACATCGACCCTAAGCACACAGCCAAGACAATGCAGGAGTGGCTTTGTGACAAGTCTGTGAATGCCCTTGAGGTGGCCCAGCCAGAGCCCGGACTCGAACCTGATCGAACATCTCTGGAGGGACCTGAAAATAGCTGTGCATCGACGCTCCCCATCCAACCTGACAGAGCTTGAGAGGATCTGCAGAGAAGAATGGGAGAAATGACCCAAATACAGGTGTGCCAAGCTTGTAGCATCGTACCCAAAGAAGAATTGAGGCTGTAATCGCTGCCAAAGGTGCCTCAACATAATAAACACATCTGTGGTCTGAATACTTAAGTGAATGTGATATTTCAGTCATTTATTTTTAGTTACTTAGTACAAGTTTCTAAACAACTATTTTTGCCTTTTTATTATGGGGTGTTGTGTGTAGATTGATGATAAATAAATTGAATTTAATCCATTTTAGAATAAGGCTGGAACTTAACAAATTGTGGAAAAAGTGAAGGGGTCGGAATTCTGTCTTAATGCACTGAATGGGCCACTGGGCTTGTATTCACTGGAGTTTAGAAGGATGAGAGGGAATCTTGTTGAAACATATAACATTCTTAAGGAATTGGACAGGTTAGATGCAGGAAAAAGGTCCTCGATGTTGGGGGAGTCCAGAACCAGGATTCACAATGTAAGAATAAGGGGTCGGCCATTTAGAATTGACATGAAAAAATACTTTTTCACCCAGAGAGTTGTGAATCTGTGGAATCTTCTGCCACGGAAGGCAGTGGAGGCCAATTCACTGGATGTTCTCTTAGGGCTAACGGAATCAAGGGATATGAATAAATGAATGAATGAATGAATGAAACTTTATTGTCATTCAGATATACACCTAGACACAGTGCATATGGGGAGAAAGCAGGAACAGTGGTGTACTGATTTTGGATGATCAGCCATTATCATATTGAATGGCGGTGCTGGCTCGAAGGGCCGAATGGCCTATTTTTCTATGTTTCTATGTTTTATGCTTAAGGTGGGGGAATCAGGAACCAGGGTGAGAGGGGGGAGGGGAGAGGGAACCTGAGGGGCAACTTTTTCACACAGAGGGTGGTGGGTGTATGGAACGAGATGCCGGAGGAGGTAGTTGAGAAGACATGGACAAGACACTTGGACAGGTCCGTGGATAGGAGTGTTTTAGAGGGATATGGGCTAAATGAGGGGGTTGGTTTTTGGAATGAGCTGCGGTCGGGGGTAGTTGAGGTAGGTACAATAACAACACTTAAAGGACGGGAAAGATTTAGAGTTTCATTTAGTTTGGTTTGGTCTAGTTTAGTCTAGTTTCGATTAGAGATACAGTGTGGAAACAGGCCCTTCGGCCCAACAAGTCCGTGCCGACCAGCGATCCCAGTACACTAGCACTAGCCCATGGCACGGTGGCGCAGCGGTAGAGTTGCTGCCTTACAGTGCTTGCAGCACCAGAGACCCGGGTTCGATCCCGACTACGGGCGCTGTCTGTACGGAGTTTGTACCTGACCTGCGTGGGTTTTCTCTGAGATAGAAACATAGAAACATAGAAATGAGGTGCAGGAGTAGGCCATTCGGCCCTTCGAGCCTGCACCGCCATTCAATATGATCATGGCTGATCATCCAACTCAGTATCCCGTACCTGCCTTCTCTCCATACCCCCTGATCCCCTTAGCCACAAGGGCCACATCTAACTCCCTCTTAAATATAGCCAATGAACTGTGGCCTCAACTACCCTCTGTGGCAGAGAGTTCCAGAGATTCACCACTCTCTGTGTGAAAAAAGTTCTCCTCATCTCGGTTTTAAAGGATTTCCCCCCTTATCCTTAAGCTGTGACCCCTTGTCCTGGACTTCCCCAACATCGGGAACAATCTTCCTGCATCTAGCCTGTCCAACCCCTTAAGAATTTTGTAAGTTTCTATAAGATCCCCTCTCAATGTCCTAAATTCTAGAGAGTATAAACCAAGTCTATCCAGTCTTTCTTCATAAGACAGTCCTGACATCCCAGGAATCAGTCTGGTGAACCTTCTCTGTACTCCCTCTATGGCAATAATGTCCTTCCTCAGATTTGGAGACCAAAAACTGTACGCAATACTCCAGGTGTGGTCTCACCAGACCCTGTACAACTGCAGTAGAACCTCCCTGCTCTTATACTCAAATCCTTTTGCAATGAAAGCTAACATACCATTCACTTTCTTTACTGCCTGCTGCAACTGCATGCCTACCTTCAATGACTAGTGTACCATGACACCCAGGTCTCGCTGCATCTCCCCCTTTCACAATCGGCCACCATTTAGATAATAGTCTGCTTTCCCGTTTTTGCCACCAAAATGGATAACCTCACATTTATCCACATTATACTGCATCTGCCAAACATTTGCCCACTCACCCAGCCTATCCAAGTCACCTTGCAGTCTCCTAGCATCCTCCTCACAGCTAACACTGCCCCCCAGCTTAGTGTCATCCGCAAACCTGGAGATATTGCCTTCAATTCCCTCATCCAGATCATTAATATATATTGTAAATAGCTGGGGTCCCAGCACTGAGCCTTGCGGTGCCCCACTAGTCACTGCCTGCCATTGTGAAAAGGACCCGTTTACTCCTACTCTTTGCTTCCTGTTTGCCAGCCAGTTCTCTATCCACATCAATACTGAACCCCCAATGCCGTGTGCTTTAAGTTTGTATACTAATCTCTTATGTGGGACCTTGTCAAAAGCCTTCTGGAAGTCCAGATACACCACATCCACTGCTTCTCCCCTATCCACGCTACTAGTTACATCCTCGAAAAATTCTATAAGAATTTTCGGTTTCCGCCCACACTCCAAAGGCGTGCAGGTTTGTAGGTTAATTTGCTTGGTGTATGTGTATAAATAATTTGTCCCTAGTGTGTGTGTGTGTGTGTGTAGGATAGTGTTAGTGTGCGGGGATCGCTGGTCGGCACGGACTCAGTGGGCTGAAGGGCCTGTTTCCGCGGTGTATCTCTCTGCAAGAAAAACTCAGCGGCTCAGGCAGGCAGCATTTCTGGAGGAAGGGAATAGGCAACGTATCAGTGGCGAGACCCTTCTTCAGACTGACAGTCAGGGGAGAAAGAGGGGGAGAGAGAGTGAGAGAGGGGATAGGGAAAGGGAGAGAGAGAGAGGGTGATAGAGAGAGAGAGAAGGAGAGGGAAAGGAGAGATATGAAAGCTTTCACCTTGAAGACAAATCCCAGCATTTAGTTTTAGTTTTCAGTTTATTCACATGTGTACTGAGCTACAGTGAAAATGTACAACAAACAAATATAGAAACGTACAAAATTCTTAAGGGGTTGGACAGGCTAGATGCAGGAAGATTGTTCCCGATGTTGGGGAAGTCCAGGACAAGGGGTCACACAGTTGAAGGGTAAGAGGGAAGTCTTTTAGGACCGAGATGAGAAAAACATTTTTCACACAGAGAGTGGTGAATCTGTGGAATTCTCTGCCACAGAAGGTAGTTGAGGCCACAGTTCATTGAGTTAGATGTGGCCCTTGTGGCTAAAGGGATCAGGGGGTATGGAGAGAAGGCAGGGATGGGATACTGAGTTGGATGATCATACTGAATGGCGGTGCAGGCTCAAAGGGCCGAATGGCCTACTCCTGCACCTATTTTCTATGTTTAGGATATGACAATTGATGTAACATGGTAGATTAAGCAGTTACTACAAAGTACCCCTGATACAGGTGGGTGGAAAGACCAGGTACATTTGATGGGCATCTCAGAGACTAAAGGGCCGAATGGCCTACTCCTACTCCTGCACCTATGTTTCTATGTGAAAGGTTATGCAAATCAAAGCCAGCAAGGATGCGCAAGGAAAGGCGGAGCCCACTCCACTGCCAACAATGGACCATTGTGGGCTCCACCATTTGCTGATCATCCTTAATAGACACAAAATGCTGGAGTAACTCGGCGGGACAGACAGCATCTCTGGAGAGAAGGGATGGGGGGGGGGTGATGTCTCGGGTCGAGACCCATCTTCAGTCTTCCCCCCTCCCAGGAATTCCTTCTCTCCAGTGGATGCAGAGTGGATGTGTCTACCAGTGGGAGAGTCTCGGACTAGAGGACACGGCCTCAGAATTAGAGGACCCTTCTCCAGACGTCAGTCCCGACCCCCGAAACGTCACCCATCCCTTCTCTCCAGAGATGCTGCCTGTCCCGCTGAGTTACTCCAGCATCTTGTGTCTATTTTCAGTTTAAAACCAGCACCTGCAGTTCCTTCCTGAGTGTCGCTGCTGGCCTTTGATTAGTCCTGTAGCGAACCTGTCATGCATTTGCTGTTCACTGTACCTCGGTCCACGACAACATACGCTCAACAACACTAAACACTAAAGCTCAATGCCGGCATTTGTCTTCACCTTGAGACTTTGGCACCGAGAGAGAGAGAGAGAGAGGTGGGGGCGTTCAGGACGGGGTGTGGGGGGGGGGGAGGGAGGAGAAAGAGAAAGCGCACCCCCCTCACAGGTAGAGTCTGC
>NC_073413.1:3323450-3345550 GCF_028641065.1 Leucoraja erinaceus | reverse complement strand
CAGTTTAAGAATATTGGGTACGCCATTAGAACGGAGAAGAAGAAACACCTTTTTCAAACTAGAGAATTGTGAGTCTGTGGGAATTTATCTGCCTCAGAGGGCGTATTGGAGTCTTCCAGAGAGAGTAGATAGGGCTCTTAAAAATAGCAGTCAGGGGAGATGGCAGGAGGTATGATTGGGGATGATCAGCCACTTCAGCAGAAATGATAACAATTTGAATGGCGGTGCTGGCTCGAAGGGCCGAATGTGCCTACTCCTGCACCTATTGTTCGATTTTTGGTCCCCATGTTACAGATGCGTACAGTAAAAGCTTTTGGTTGAGTTGGCTAAACAGTCAGCCAGGAAAGACAAAAACATCGATACAGAACAACAGTGTACAGATTACATGATTAGGGAATAACACGTGTAGTTGCAAGGTGAAAGACAGCAAAAGTCCTGATCAAGGATAGCACGAGGGTCACCATAGGTAGATAGTAAATTTCAACAATGCTGTCTCTGATGCGATAGGATGGTTCAGTTGCGATGATAACAGGCCGGGATTGAAGATCTGTCCTGGAATCTGGCAGGTCGTGCGATTTTCACACTTGTTTACCTCTGCGATCCCCACCGTGGCGTCTGATGACAGAGAGATCTGTGGGACCTCTCCTGTGGCTTTGCGGGGTTGACCGTTACTCTGGGTCCTGCGAGTCTGATGTGACTAGTGCCGCTATTTTGTCTAACCGTTTCCGTGTTCTGATCTGGTTTTTGGATGCTAGAAGTCAAGGTGCTTGTAGATGGGTGGTGTGAGCAGACTCTTGTCGTTTTGTGTCTCCATCGCGGCTCGTGGGCCTCCAGATTCCTGCTTCGCCCCTTTCCCCCGCTGCTTTCTCCAACACATTTGCCCTGCAATTCTTATGGTCCTGGATGGAGCTGTTCCCAAACCAAGTTATATGGGGCAAGGAGTGTGTATATGGGGCAGGGGGGGTGTATATATGGGGCAAAGGGGGGTGTGTATATGGGGCAAGAGGGGGGGTATATGGGGTAAGGGGGGGTGTGTATATGGGGCAAGGGGGGTGTGTATATGGGGGGCAAGGGGGGTGTGTATATGGGGCAAGGGAGGGGTGTGTATATGGACAAGAGGGGGGGGTGTATATGGGGCAAGGGGGGGGGGGGGGTTGTATATGGGGCAAGGGGGGGTGTATATGGGGAGGGGGGGTGTGTATATAGGGCAAGGGGGGGGTTTATATGGGGCAAGGGGGGGGGTGTGTATATGGGGCAAGGGGGGTGTGTGTATATGGGGCAGGGGGGTGTGTATATGGGGCAAGGGGGGGGTGTGTATATGGGGCAAGGGGGGTGTATATGGGGCAAGGGGGGGTATATGGGGCAGGGGGGGGTGTGTATTTGGGGCAAGGGGGGGTGTGTATATGGGGCAAAGGGGGGGTGTGTATGGGGCAAGGGGGGGTGTGTATATGGGGCAAGGGGGGGTGTGTATATGGGGCAAGGGGAGGGGTATATGGGGCAAGGGGGGGGGGTGGTGTATATGGGGCAAAGCAGCCAGAGAACAGACTGAGGACTGTGGATGGCTCTCTTGCAATCACGTATCGTCTTTCCGCAGACTGGATAGCACGCTACAAAAAAGCTTTTCACTGTACCTCGGCCCACGTAACAATAAACTAAATTATGACATGGTCGATCTGAGACTCTCGTCCTCACAACATGAACACGTGGAAACTATATAAACTATATAAACTATTCACAACTCACAAAATTCTATGTTCATCTGGATTTTACATTCTGGCATAATTGAAGATGGAAATTGGCTCCACAGCGGAAATAGTGGATCTTTATATGTGCACTACCAAAAACCCATGGCATCTGTATGAATCTTTAGGTCCCGCACATCCACAGGACTGGTCCGGGATGATCACTAGTAGCCGAGAGAGCGGGAAATAGGGAAATAGAATTTGGTCTCATTCTGATCTCCATTTATTTTCCCGCAGGACAAATATTTCTCAAAGGGGTTAGGGGCCAAGGTAGTCACCCCTCTGTGTCACTGTCTGAAGAAGGGTCTCTACCCAAAACGTCACCCATCCCTTCTCTCCAGAGGTGCTGCGAAGTTACTCCAGCATTTTGCGTCTATCTTCGGTTTAAACCAGCATCCGATTCAGATTCAGATTCAATTTTAATTGTCATTGTCAGTGTACAGTACAGAGACAACGAAATGCATTCCTGCAGTTCCTGTATCAGTATGAAATTGGACGGGTCCATGGATAGGATAGTTTTAGAGGGATATGTGGGCCACACGCAGGCAGGTGGGAGTAGTGTAGATGGGACAGGTTGGGTTGGTATGGGCAAGTTGGGCTGAAGGGTCTGTTTCCACACTGTATCACTCTAGGAGGTATGAGGCAGATATTATAATTGCGTTTAAACAGATACTGAGGGTAGGGGGGGTTTAGAGGGACATGGGCCAAACGCGGGCATCTTAGACGGGGCATCTTGGGTGAAGTCTGAAGAAGGGTCTCGACCCGAAACGTTGCCCATTTCCTTCGCTCCATACATGCTGCCTCACCCGCTGAGTTTCTCCAGCATTTTTGTCTACCTTCGATTTTCCAGCATCTGCAGGTCCTTCTTAAGCACCTTGGGTGAGTTGGGCCAAAGGGTCTGCGTGACTCCATGTCGAAAAGAGTTTGAGTATAGTCTAGTTTATTGTCACGTGTACCGAGGTACAGCGAACAGCACTTGTGTTGCGTGCTAACCAGCAAGCGGAAAGCCTATACACATATACAATCATTGAGGCATGGTCCACTATCATAGAAAATAGGAGGCCATTCGGCCCTTCGATCCATCCCAAGTCACCACCAAATCCATTCACTCGTGTTTAGAAGGATGAGGGGGAATCTTATAGAAACATATAAAATTATAAAAGGACTGGACAAGCTAGATGCAGGAAAAAATGTTCCCAATGTTGGGCGAGTCCAGAACCAGGGGCCGCAGTTTTAGAACAAAGGGGAGGTCATTTAAGACTGAGGTGAGAAGAAACTTTTTCACCCAGAGAGTTGTGAATTTGTGGAATTCCCTGCCACGGAGGGCAGTGGAGGCCAAATCACTGGATGGATTTAAGAGAGTTAGATAGAGCTCTAGGGGCTAGTGGAATCAAGTGATATGGGGAGAAGGCAGGCACGGGTTATTGATTGGGGACGATCAGCCATGATCACAATGAATGGCGGTGCTGGCTCGAAGGGCCGAATGGCCTCCTCCTGCACCTATTTTCTATGTTTCTATGTTTCAATCTGGCATAACCAGCCGTAGTTTACCAGGACAATTGAGAAGCCAAAGAGAGACATAAAAAGCTGGAGTAACTCAGCGGGACAGGCAGCATCTCTGGAGAGAAGGAATTGGTGACGTTTCGGGTCGAGACCCTTCTTCAGCCTCTGGGTGAGAGTGCAGGCATTAATTTGACAGTTTTGTGATCAATGACAATATTCGCAGGCTGTGGTCCTACACACAACTGTGTATTAATAACGTTCTATTTATGTAAAATTGTAATTCCAACTTCACTTATTTCGAAGCAAACCCAACACTGTGACATTGTGTTGTCTGGGACTAGCTACAATGCCGGATTAATTTTTAACTGACTAATCTGGCCACAATCAGCCTGAAGAAGGGTCTCGACCCGAAACGTCACCTATTCCTTCGCTCCATAGATGCTGCCTCAGCCGCTGAGTTTCTCCAGCATTTTTGTCTACCTCGGAATTTTCCAGCATCTGCAGTTCTTTCTTAAACGTGTTCACAGAAGGTGCGCGCGGTCGTGCTGGCGGGTTTGCGCAGGGTGCCGTACGGCCAAAGTGGGCCGGATGATTTCGGGTTGCGGGCCGCATTAGGCCCGGGGGCCGGACGGTGCCGAACCCTGGTTTAAGGTGAAGGTGAAAAGATTTAATAGGAATCTGAGGGGTAACTTTTTCCACATAGAAGGTGGTGGGTGTATGGAACGAGCTGCCAGAGGAGGTGGTTGAGGCTGGGACTATCCCAACGTTTAAGAAATAGTTAGACAGGTACGTGGATAGGACAGGTTTGGAGGGATATGGACCAAGCGCAGGCAGGTGGGACTAGTGTAGATGGGCACGTATGGGCAAGTTGGGCCGAAGGGCCAGTTTCAACCAGAGATAGACACAAAAGGCTGGAGTAACTCAGCGAGTCAGGCAGAACCTGGCAGGACTTTCATATGAAGAAAGACTCGGCTTGTACTCGCTAGAATTTAAAAGATTGAGGAGGGATCTTACAGAAACTTACAAAATTCTTAAGGGGTTGGACAGGCTAGATGCAGGAAGATTGTTCCCGATGTTGGGGAAGTCCAGGACAAGGGGTCACAGTTTAAGGATAAGAGGGAAGTCTTTTAGAATCGAGATGAGGAAAACATTTTTCACACAGAGAGTGGTGAATCTGTGGAATTCTCTGCCACAGAAGGTAGTTGAGGCCACAGTTCATTGGCTATATTTAAGAGGGAGTTAGATGTGGCCCTTGTGGCTAAAGGGATCAGAGGGTATGGAGAGAAGGTAGGGATGGGATACTGAGTTGGATGATCAGCCATGATCATATTGAACGGCGGTGCAGGCTCGAAGGGCCGAATGGCCTACTCCTGCACCTATTGTCTATGTTTCTAACCTCTGGAGAAAAGGGAATAGGTGAGGTTTCGGGTCGAGACCCTTCCTGTTTCCACGCTGGGTAGCTATGGCGTTCAGGCACCAATCTGGTCAAGAGGGCCTCGCACACAACGAACTGCGATCTCACCGGCGGCAACGTGTGGAGGGACACGGAGGGGGAGGTGTCAGGTGCCAGGGAAATGCAACCAGTTTCACCCAAGGGTAAATCATTCACTGTATTTCTCATCTGAAGACAGTGTGCAGGGAATTGTAGAAGCATTTACCAGCACAGACAAGTTGCAGGCACGGTCTCCATGGTTACAGCCAAGGAAGTTACCCCACACTGACAGAATTAAAATTCCTTCATGGTAAGATATGCACCGTGGCAGGAGCGAGCAGGAAAAACAGAATCTTTCCTGATGAGTAACAGGCTGCTCTCACACACACACACTACAACACTCACACACACACACACTCACACACACACACACACACACACACACACACACACACACACACACACACACACACACACACACACACACACACACACACACACACACACACACACACACACACACACACACACACACACACACACACACACACACACACACACACACACACACACACACACCACACACACACACAACACACACACACACCCACACACACACCCACACACACTCTCACACACACACTCAGCCATACACACACACACTACCACACACACACACACACTCCCTCACACACACACTACCTCACACACACACAACACCTCACACACACACACACACTATCCACACACACCACACCAACCCCACACACACACACTACACACACACACACACACACACACCACACACACACACACACACACACCTCACACAACACTACCACACACACACACTACACACCCTCACACACACACACCTCACACACACACACACCCCTCACACACACACACACACCAACACACACACACACACACACACACACACACACACACACCCACACACACACCACCACACACACACACACACACACACTACACCACAACACACACACACACTACCACACACACACACACACATCACACACACACACACACACACATCACACACACACTCACACACACTACCTCACACACCACACCCACACATACACGCGCTCACGCATAGACAGAGTGGGGCAGCACGGTGGCACAGCAGTAGAGTTGCTGCCTCGCAGCGCCAGAGACCCAAGTTCGATCCCGACTACAGGAGCTGTCTGTATGGAGTTTGCACGATCTCCCCGTGACCTGCGTGGGTTTTCTCCGAGATCTACATTTTCCTCCCACGCTCCAAAGACGTGCAGGTTTGTAGATTAATTCATTGTCGTGGAATAAGTGAAAATGGTCCCTAGAGTGTGTAGGGTAGTGTTAGTGTGCGGGGATCGCTGGTCGGTGCGGACTCGGTGGGCCGAAGGGCTTGTTTCCACACTGTATCTCTAAACTAGGCTGCACTAAACTAAACTGCCAAACACAATGTGCAGAGGTCGGGAACACTGACTGAATGTTTGGTCTCAGTGGTCTGGAACTCAGGAGATTTAACCATGAGGTCATCTGTCGTCAGCTCACCCACACAAGCAATGTGTTCAACATCAAACACAAACCAGGACGTCAGGCCCACTCAAACACTTCAACTCAGCGTTTGACGGCACTGGGCCTGTACTCACTGGAGTTGAAACTTACAGAATAGTGAAAGACCTGGAAAGACAATAGACAATAGGTGCAGGAGTCGGCCATTCGGCCCTTCGAGCCAGCACTGCCATTCAATATGATCATGGCTGATCATCCCCAATCAGTACCCCGTTCCTGCCATCTCCCCTGACTCTGCTACTTTTAAGAGCCCTATCTAGCTTTCTCTTGAAAGCCTCCACCGCCCTCTGAGGCAGAGAAATCCACAGACTCACAACTCTCTGTGAGAAAAAGTGTTTCCTCGTCTCTCTTCTAAATGGCTGCCCCTTATTCTTAAATTGTGTGGCCCCTGGTTCTGGACTCCCCCAACATCGGGAACATGTTTCCTGCCTCTAGTGTGTCCAAACCCTTAACAATCTTATATGTTTCAATGAGATTCCCTCTCATCCTTCTAAACTCCAGAGTGTACAAGCCCAGCCGCACCATTCTCTCAGCATACGACAGCCCCGCCATCCCGGGAATTAACCTTGTAAACCTACGCTGCACTCCCTCAATAGCAAGAATGTCATTCCTCAAATTAGGGGACCAAAACTGCACACAATACTCCAGGTGTGGTCTCACTAGGGCCCTGTACAACTGCAGAAGGGCCTCCTTGTTCCTATATTCGATTCCTCTTGTTATAAAGTTACTTACTGTCTAGCCGTGCGGCCCGATCATCTATGACGCACTGCTTGGTGTAGGAGTCCTCGATCGTCGGGTCATAGTCCGAGACGAAGTACGACTGCAATCAGGAACAAACAGGTCCATGGTTAAACGGTGAACATCTCAAACAAAACAATTCATCCTTCCAGCAACTGACCTCCCATCTACCTCATTCCACAGATTCACCACCCTCTGGCTGAAGAAATTCCTCCTAATCTCCCTTCTAAAGGAAAGTCCTTTAATTCTGAGGCCATGACCTCGAGTCCTACCATCCTTAACCAGATTTTGTCTTTTGTTTTAGTTTAGAGATACAGCGCAGAAACAGGCCCTTCGGCCCTCTGAGCCCGTGCCGACCAGCGATCCCCGCACGACTCTACACAAACACTGTTCCCGATGTTGGGGGAGTCCAGAACCAGGGGCCACACAGTTTAAGAATAAGGAATAAGCCTTAGATGAGGAAACGCTTTTTCTCACAGAGGGTGGTGAGTCTGTGGAATTCTCTACCTCAGGTGGAGGCCGGTTCTCTGGATGCTTTCAAGAGAGAGCTAGATAGGGCTCTTAAAAATAGCAGAGTCAGGGGATATGGGGAGAAGGCAAGAACGGGGTACTGATTGGGGATGATTAGCCATGATCACATTGAATGGCGGTGCTGGTTCGAAGGGCCAAATGGCCTACTCCTGCACCTATTGTCCATTGTCACACCGTTTTTACATTTATAATAAGCCTATTAACCTACAAACCTGCACGTTTTTGGAGTGTGTGGGAGGAAACTGAAGATCTCGGAGAAAACCCACGCAGGTCACGGGGAGAACGTACAAACTCCGCTCAGACAGCACCCGTAGTCGGGATCGAACCCGGGGCTCTGGCGCTGTGAGGCAGCAACACCGTGGCGCTTGCACCTGTAGTCTAGCACTAGGCATTATTCCATTTAGGTGTTCATTAAAACTTGCCGAATAGCGAAAGGCCTGGATAGAGTGGAGGCCCAAACATTTTAACCCCTGAAGATCCAGATTGGTTCCTAGTAGTTCAGGGAACCACTCACAAACGCACTTAAGCCGGAAAGGGTGCCGCAAATATTTACCTTCTCTTCTCGCTAGTAAAGAAAGCAAACGCATTTATTTCAAGAGTATTGTGAGCAATTTTGGGCCTCATATCTGTGGAAGGATGTGCTGGCTCTGGAGAGGGTCTACAAGAATGATCCCAGGTATGTGTGGGTTAACACATGATGAGCGTTTGTCGGCACTAGGCCCGTGCTCACTGGTGTTTAGAAGGATGAGGGGACACCTCATTGAAAGTTACCGAATAGTGAAAGGCCTGGATAGAGTGGATGTGGGGAGAATGTTTCCATTAGTGGGAGTGAAAGGCCTGGATAGAGTGGATGTGGAGAGGATGTTTCGACTAGTGGGAGAGTCTAGGACTAGCGGTCACAGCCTCAGAATTAAGGGACTTTCCTTTAGAAAGGAGATGAGGAGGAGTTTCTTTAGCCAGAGGGCGGTGAATCTGGGGAATTCATTGCCACAGAAGGCTGTGGAGGACAAGTCAATAGATATTTTTAAGGCGGAGATAGATAGATTCTTGATTAGTGCGGGTGTCAGGGGTTATGGGGAGAAGGCAGGAGAATGGGGTTGAGAGGGAGAGATAGATCAGCCATGATTGAATGATGGAGTAGACCTGATGGGCCGAATGGCCTAATTCTGCTCCTATGACTTATGAACCCATCCTACCAACCACGAGAGCTGTCCTGATCTCCCATCTACCTCATCGGAGACATTCGAACATATCTTTAATTGGGTTTTGCTTGCACTAAACGTTCACAAGAGAATTCCACAGATTCACAACTCTCTGGGTGAAAATTAATGCCCTCGTCATAGTCCTACATGGCCAACCCCTTATTCTTATAAATGTGCCCAGAAACTGGGCAAACTGACCCTTGGATCAGGAGTTAAGAGGCGGTTGGTTCAACAAGACATCTTGACACCGTGTCAATGTTAAATGATTATTAATAATAACTCATGAACCTAAACACGACTTCAGATTTTCCAACTAGCCCTGCGGATGACTCACTTCCTGGCTGTGGATGGTTGCCAGGGCAACGGCTTACGTTTGCATCAGTTTGCTCATTTCCCCCCCGACCTGCTATATAACAAGGCGTCTGTCTGAAGATGGGTCTCGACCCGAAACGTCGCCCATTCCTTCTCTCCAGAGATGCTGCCTGGCCTGCTGAGGTGTGAGATGCTGACTCGTCCAGCATTCTGTGTCTGCCTTCGATTTAAACCAGCATCTGCAGTTCTTCCTTACACAAGTCAACCCTCTCCCTCCAGGGCTGGGTATCTTCACCTTCTTGTCCTAGCTCCACAGGAAGACTAACACGGGCAGGGCTCATACAGGGGGCGGTAGGGCTCAGGGTAGCATTGCAGAGCAGAGGTTTCAGTCTGAAGAAGGGTCTCGGCCCGAAACGTCACCCCTTCCTTCTCTCCAGAGATGCTGCCTGTCCCGCTGAGTTACTCCAGCAGTTTGTGTCTATCTTCGATTAAAACCAGCATCTGCAGTTCTTCCTTACACAAGGAATTGCAGATGCTGGTTTAAACCGAAAATAGATACAAAAATCTGGAGTAACTCAGAGGGGTCAGACAGCATCACTGGAGAATAGGAATAGGCGACGTTTCGGGTCTGAGGAAGGGTCTCGACCCAAAACGTCACCCATTCCTTCTCTCCAGAGATGCCGACTGTCCCGCTGAGTTACTCCGGCATTTTGTGTCGATCCTTCGGTGTAAACCAGCATCTGCAGTTCCTTCCCACACATTTTTCACAAGAGGAGGGCCTTTTCCTGCCAGCCAGCCTGAACAGGTCGGGCCCAGGTGTTAATGTGAACAAGCGCAGCCTACTCCCAGTCTGGGTGTACACGGCTTCTGTCTGAGCTGCAGAGGCAATGGAGAATAGAAGCACATTCAACTAACGCAACAAATGCAAGGGACAAATTAAGGGCGCAGCGGTAGAGCTACTGCCTCACAGCGCCAGAGACCCAGGTTCAATCCCGACTACGGGTGCTGTCTGCACAGTGTTTGTACGTTCTCCCCATGACCTGCGTGCGTTTTCTCCTAGATCTTCTCGTTTCCTCCCACGTGCAGGTTTGTAGGTTAATTGGCTTGGTGTAAATGTAAATTGTCCCTAGTGTGTGTAGGATAGTGTTAGTGTGCGGGGATCGCTGGTGGGTGCGGACTCGGTGGGCAGAAGGGCCCGTTTCCACGCTGTATCTGCAAACTCCGAGCCCCACAAAACCACCAACACACTCAGAGACCTACAGCAAGAGAAATGGCCCTTCAGCCCATCTAATCTACACTGACCAGCAATTACCTTTTTCGATATACGTGAGGTTTACGAGAATGATCCCAGGAATGATTGGGTTAACACACGAGTGTTTGACAGCACTGGGCCTGTACTCGCTGGAGTGTAGAAAGATGAGGGGGGACCTCATCAAAGGATGTGGGGAGAAAGCAGAAAAGGGTACTGATTTTGGATGATCATTTTGAATGGCGGTGCTGGCACGAAGGGCCGAATGGCCTACTCCTGCAACTACTTTCTATGATACTTACCGAATAATGAAAGGGCTGGATGGAGTGGAATGAGGAGAGGAGTCTAGGACCAACGGGTAGGAGATTCTTTGATTAAAGAGGGCGGTGAATCTGTGGAATTAATTACCAGAGACAGCTGTGGAGGCCAAGTCAATGGATATGTTCAAGACGGATTCTTGATTAAGGTGTCAGGAGTATCAAGGTGTCAGGGGTTACGGGGAGAAGGCAGGAGAATGGGGTTGAGAGGAAAAGATCGATTAGCCATGATTGAATGGCGGAGTAGACTAGATGGGCCGAATGGCCTAATGCTGCTGCTAATGAACTTAGGTACAGGTTTGTAGGTTAATTGGCGCTGGTAAAAATCGGATATTGTAGATACTGTAAACTTCCCGCATATTGCGCGGGTGAGTTTAGTTTTAGTTTAGAGATGCAGCGTGGAAACGGGCCCTTCGGCCCGCTGAGTCCGCACCGACCAGCGATCCCCGCACACAGACGCTATCCTACACACACGAGGGACAATTTAAAATTTTAAAAAATGTATACCAAGCCAATTAACCTACAAACCTGCACGTCTTTGGAGTGTGGAAGGAAACTGAAGATCTCGGTGAAAACCCACGCAGGTCACGGGGAGAACGTACAAACTCCGTACAGACAGCACCCGTGGTCGGGATCGAACCCGGGTCTCTGGCGCTGCACGCGCGGCAAGGCAGCGACTCTACCACTGCGCCACCGTGTCGCCCCTCCACTATTTTCCTCAAGGTTAAGGTTTTTATCAGCACCATCAAATCCCTAGAATTTACATAGGGGAATGGCCCAACTATGTACAAAGGCAGTTAGAACACAGTAAACAATTTGTAGATCAGGCAGATTAAACGTTGAAGCTTCCTGGCCTTAATAGCCCAAAACCACATCAAACAGTACTGAAACCTTCAGTAAGCCACACTGTCCTCAGCCAGTGTACACAGGGTTTTATCATTCAGTCTGAAGAGCTTGTTTTTTGCAACTTATGTATGATTTTTTAACGTGCGTTTGAGAACCACCAGGGTTGACTGGGCCTACCTGATCTCCCAGTTGCCAAACACTTTAATTCCCACTTCATTTCACTGCACTTCATTGTGTATTGTGATCAATAAAATTGATTATTGACTATTAAAATGCTGGAGTAACTCAGCGGGACAGGCAGCATCTCTGGAGGGACCTGCAAGGGTCTTGACCCGAAACATCACCCATTCATTCCTTCTCTCCAGAGATGCTGCCTGTCCCACTGAGTTACTCCACCATTTTGTGTCTATCCACGGTATAAACCAGTTCCTTCCTACTCACTTTAACTCCCCTTCCCATTCCCGCACTGACCTATCTGTCAGAGTGAGGCCCAGCGTAAATTGGAGGAACAGCACCTCATATTTCACTTGGGCAGCTTACACCCCAGCGGTATGAACATTGACTTCTCTAACTTCAAGTAACCCTTGCTTTTCCCCTCTCTCCATCCCTCTCCCACCCAAGTCGTCCCAGCTTCAGTCGTCTTGTTCAGTTTCATTGTCTGTAACTCGTTTTCACCTGACCCACAGCCAACAATGGCCTGTTTCCCTTATCATTGTTACTTTTTTTGCAGATCTTTCATTCATTTGTTCTTTATCTCTCTACACCATCTATATCTCCCGTTTCCCTTTCCCCTGACTCTCAGGCTGAAGAGGGTTCCGACCCGGAACACGACCTGTTCCTTTTCTCCAGAGATGCTGTCTGTCCCGCTGAGTTACTCCAGATTTTTGACTCTATCTTCGATTTAAACCAGCATCTGCAGTTCCTTCCTACACAAGGTTGCTAAACTTCCAGTTGGAACTAACACGAAGCCATGTTGTTGGATCAATCAAATTGTACGATTGGATTAGAGACACAAAAAGCTGGAGCATGGGGGCTGTCCCACTGCGGTGACCTAATCCATGAGTTAAGAAGAGTGTCGTCGACCTTCAACTCGAGGGCACTCGCCTGGAAAACCTCGAGCTGGAGCGACCGCACGCGCGCACGGGCACGCACTCGCACGCGCGCACACACCCCACAAAGGCAGGGGTCAGGGAAAGCGGGGGAGCGCTGTCTGAAATTCACACCCACGATGAAGAGGAGGGTCAAAGACGGCTGCACAGTGTACGGTAAGTCCTTTAGAGAGCGCAAATGTGGGGGGGGGGGGAGAAGTGGAGAGAAGGGGGGAGAGAAGGGGAGGAGAAGGAGTGGAGACACTTTTAAGAAATTTAATAAAGTTTAGCGGGCATTTAACCTACCATTCGGTTTTCGTTGGTCCTGAAAACTCCAATGAGCCAATTAAAATGCCTAGTCAGCGAAGGAGATTGCCGACGGCTGCCCTCGACTGCCTGTAACTAAATAGCGACCCCACTCCACTGCACTACGAGTTAAAAAGAACCGTGCCGACCAAATTTTACGCGCGGAAACATTTTCAACATGCTGAAACATTTCCCGCGACCTAGCTGTGGGCCGCGAGTATTCGGGAACTTCCCTCGAGCATGAAGGAGAGTTACAGCGACCTCTTAAGACCTCCTCGGACCACGTGTCGACCATGCTGCGAGTTTGAGTCAAGGGCAAACTCGTCTAAACTCGCAGATTAGGTCGCCGCAGTGGGACAGCCCCTTAACTCAAGAGTCAATGGTGTTTTATTGTCATATATCCCAGATAGAAAAATGAACTTCATAACGGCCTGTCCGACTTGGTGATTTTTTCGGCGACTGCCGGCATCATTGACTGAGGTATCAGGTCACAGAACAATACGTGGCGTGATGACGTGTTGACGTGCAGTGTTTTTTCAAGTGTCGCAACATTTTTTTTGGTCGCCGCAGGATTTTGAAATGCTCAAAACCTTTTGGCGACCCTGATGTGACACTGGCAGTCGCTGAAAAAAATCGGCATCCTTGCTGCAGCACAGCAGAATATGCAACTCAACTCAGCGGGTCAGGCAGCATCTCTGGAGAAAAGGAATATGTGACGTTTCGGGTCAAGAACCTTCTTCAGACAGACAGGGTTGTAGAATCAAATGTTTGAGTTCAGCTTATTGTCATGTGTACCGAGGTACAGTGAAAAGCTGTTGTTGCGTGCTATCCAGTCAGTGGAAAGACAATACATGATTACAATAGAGCCATCCACAGTGTACAGATACATGATAGAGGGAATTATGTGAATAGCGTTTAGTGCAAGGTGTAGCCAGATCAAAGATGGTCCGGGGGTCTCCACCGAGGTAGATAGTAGCTCAGGACCGCTCTCTGGTTGTGGTAGGATGGTTCAGTTGCCTGATAACAGCTGGGAAGAAACTGTCCCTGAATCTGGAATGAAATAGACCGCTTGCTTCTGTTCCTTATGATCTCTTAGCCTGTTCCACAAGTCATGGTTGGGCAGCGGTAGAGTTGCTGCCTTACAGCGCCAGGGACCCGGGTTCGATCCTGACAACGGGTGCTGCCTCTACGGAGTTTGCACGTTCTCCCCGTGACCTGCGTGGATTTCCTCCGGGTGCTCCGGTTTCCTCCCACACTCCAAAGACGTGCAGGTTTTTGTAGGTTAACTGTCTGCGGTAAAATTGTCCCTAATGCGTGTGGGATAGTGTCAAGTCACAGTGCGATCACAGGTCTGTGGGGCAGAAGGGCCTGTTCCCGCTCTGCATCTCCAAAGCCATTACCCCGTCTGATCCCTCAGTCCCCAGTGATCTAAAAACCCACGTAGGCAGTGAAATGTTGGAAGAACACAGCTCAGTGGAGTAGAGTATTCCTAATACGGGAATGTGGGGGGGTTGGGGATTGGGCCGAAACAAATCCTTGAGGGCCGGTCGGTGAGCAGACAGGCGACGGGAGGGAGTGCAGGGCCTGAACGGGGGAGTGGGCCCTGCAGCTGCTCCAAGAGGCCGAGCACGTGGACCGGACGTGGCCTACAGCGGCAGAGGACCCCTCGGCCACGCTTGACCAGGCCGACCCTGCAACGTCGCCATGGCAACGGGCCTACATGTTCAGGTCAGGAACCCTGCACTTACAACAACTGGGACTTGAAAATGGAGCCAAATCTGTACTGCCTCAATGTAGTACTACTATATACTTGTACTGTATCTGAGATGCTTATCTAAGATGCATCTACGTGCTTGTGTATCGTGATACTTGAACTGAACTGTACACAACAATGAATTCGGGTGGGGAGATTGAAACCTTTGCGTGGTCCACCCTGTTTCGACAAATGCAATCAACCTGGCGTGCACAAACAGAAGATCAAACAGGACAAGACGTCTCAAGGGCCTGTCCCACCTGGGCGTCATTTATGCAACGACATTTACGGGTCACATCACACGCATGGTGCACGATGACATAGGCAGTGACGTGCAGCCGCACAATGCGTCGCAGGATTTTGTGATGTACAAAATCTTCGCGCGCCATCTGCATGATGTGCTAAGTGGGACAGGCCCTTTACAACTTTAGGCTGTGCAGGCCATGCGCAAGAAGAAGAAGCACAATGAATTTCACTGTGACAAAGTCCCATACCGTTCTAAAGCGCAGGCTTGCAGTAAAGTAAAATCTGGATTCAAAACTTCTTTCAATCCCTCAACATTCGATTCCCCACAATTAAACTCATCAGAAACCAATTCCAGACTTTGCCCCGGGGCTAAAATTCTTCTGCCCCGCCCAACGTCTGCATAAATCTCCAAATGCCCCTGCGGCGCTGTTTGCCGCACCGCCTCTTTTATAGCGTCTGAAGAAGGGTCTCGACCCGAGACGTCAGCACCGCCATGCAATATGATCGTGGCTGATCATCCAACAGCAGTACCCCGTTCCTGCTTTCTCCCCATCTCCCTTGATTCCGTTAGCCCCAAGAGCTAAATCTAACGGGTCCGTGGACACTTGCGCGAGTTGGACGTTTAGAGATACAGTGCAGGGAAACAGGCCCTACGGCCCACCGAGTCCGTGCTGCCCAACGATGCCCGCACACTAACACTTTCCCACACACACGCGCTTGGTACCGTTTACAATCTTATCGAGGCCAGTTATAACCTATAAACCTGCATTCCTTTGGAATGTGGGAGGAAACCGGAGCACCCGGTTAGACCAGCGTTTTGTGTCTATCATTAACTAAACTATGATGGGACTGGGAATGTAACTGTTGTGCCACACTCATCTCCCCACCCCAACCCCACGGTTCATCTCTGGCCATTGGCAACAAGTGATCACTGCGCTGTTTAACCAGCCTCCCCGCCCCTCTCTCCTTCCCCCCCACTGACTGGAATGGCATCCTTAGGAATGTTGCGTTAGTACGTTATCTTATCACCGCCTCGCGATGCCCTGGGGAACAGAGCAAGCAGATGAATGTCTGAAACGCCTAAACGGTGCAAGCAACCAAAAACCACCCCACCATGCACGCACAGCAAGATCCCACAATGAGCAAGCAACCCCCCCCACCCCCCCCCCCCCCCCCCCCCCCCCCCCCCCCCCCCCCCCCCCCCCCCCCACCTTTTGGTTGAAAGGAGACAGGCCGAGAACCCAAGTTTGATCCTGACAACGGGTGCTGTCTGTACGGAGTTTGCACGTTCTCCCCCTGACCGAGTGGGTTTTCTCATTGAGCCCTTCACCACCTCCAGTTTAAATTCCATGTGGAATATTTTGGAGGACCAAGAAACCAAGAGCCCAGTCTCCTCCCCCACTTCAAAGACGTGCAGTTTGTAGGTTAATTGGCTCCGGTAAAAATTGTAAATTGTCCCTGGTGTGTGTGCAGGATAGTGCTCGGGTATGGGGTGGTCGCTGGTCGGCACGGGCTCGATGGGGGTCTGTTTCCGCGCTGTATCTCTAAACTAAACCTGCAAACTGTGCACCGACAGCTCCCGTAGTCGGGATCGGACCCGGGGTCTCTGGCGCTGTGAGGCAGCAACTCCTGGCACTGAGCAAGGATGGCATGCTGAGTTGAGGCAGACAGTAGACAATAGGTGCAGGAGTAGGCCATTCAGCCCTTCGAGCCAGCACCGCCATTCAATATGATCATGGCTGATCATCCCCAATCAGTACCCCGTTCCTGCCTTCTCCCCATATCCCCTGACTCCGCTATTTTTAAGAGCACTATCTAACTCTCTCTTGAAAGCATCCAGAGAACCTGCCTCCACCGCCCTCTGAGGAAGAGAATTCCACAGACTCACCACTCTCTGTGTGAAAAAGTGTTTCCTCGTCTCCGTTCTAAATGGCTTACCCCTTATTCTTAAACTGTGTGGCCCCTGGTTCTGGACTCCAACATCGGGATTATATCAAACGGCCACCTCAAAGCCCAAAGAATATTTACAACTTTTTAAAAAAGACCATTCGGCCCATCAAGTCGGCACCACTCAGCAGAATTTGATAGCAACAGAGAATTATAACATGGAGACATTCCTGAATGAAAACAAAATCTTCCAGGCAAACAGAGCAATCTACGGGTGAATGGATTTAAGTTGTTGGGAGGCATAGATAGGGTAGACAGCCTGAGCCTTTTCCCTCAGGGTGTAAATCTCAAAGACTGATTTATTTACGAGGATGTTGCCAGGACTTGAGGGTGTGAGCTTTAGAGAGCATGGGATTTACGAGGTAAATCATGTCGGCAATCTTATAGAATTTGTCGAGGATGTAAACTAAGCTGGATAGGGCAGTTTAGTGTGAATGTGATGTATCTGGACTTCCAGAAGGTGATCGGAGGTTGAGTAGGCTGGGTCTCTATTCCATGGATTTGGAGCGCATGAGCATGGGGTGAATCTTAACCAGTTTTGGATGGATGAGCGGGTGATCTTATAGAGGTGTAGAGAATAAAATCATGAGAGGAATAGATCGGGTAGATGCACAGAGTCTCTTGCCCAGAGTAGGGGAATCGAGGCTGGGGACCAGAAGAGGTGAAGGGGAAAAGATTTAATACGAATCTGAGGAGTAACTTTTTCACACAAAGGGTGGTGGGTGGATGGAACAAGCTGCCAGAGGAGGTGGAGTAGTTGAGGCAGGGACTATGCCGGTTCACCAATTTAAGAAGCAGTTAGAAAGACTGGATAGGTACATGGAGAGGGGACAAGTTTGGAAGGATAGGGGGGCCAGGGACAAGCGCAGGCAGGTAAGGGGACTAGTGCAACTGGGACATGTTGGCCAGGGTGGGCAGGGGATCAGGGGGTTGGAGGGCCGAAGGGCCTGTTTCCCTACCCGTATCACTACCGTACACTCTACGACTCTCTGAATGGAGGGCAAAACTTCAAGGTAAAAGGGTCAAAGTTTAACGGATACATGTTAGACAAGTTTTGTTTAAACACAGAGAGTGTTGGTTTCTGGAATGTTATCAGACGTGCCACACCTTAAACTTAATTCGGATTGTAGCAAAGTTCAATTAAATTGCAATTCCCTGAAAGTAGCGTCACTTCCCGAAAAGTGGCATCACAGGTACAGATTACCGTTGAGTATATTGTCACGTGTACCGTTGTGTGCTAACCAGTCAGCGGAAAGACAATACATGATTACAATCGAGCCGTTCACAGTGTACAGATACATGATAAGGGTATAACATTCAGTGCAAGGTAAAGCCAGCAAAGTCCGATCAAAGATAGTCCGAGGTCACTAATGAGGTAGATAGTAGTTCAGGACTGCCCTCTGGTTGTGGCAGGATGGTTCAGTTGCCTGATACCAGCTGGGAAGGTAGCTCAGGTGGTCAGAGACAATGGACAATAGGTGCAGGAGTAGGCCATTCGGCCCTTCGAGCCAGCACCGCCATTCATGTGATCATGGTTGATCATCCCTAATCAGTACCCCGTTCCTGCGTTCTCTCCCATATCCCCCGACTCTGCTATCATGAAGGCTTTCTGTACATTGGCCTTCATCAGTCTGGGTATCGAGTACAGATAGACTCAAAGCGCTGGAGTAACTCAGTGGGTCAGGCAGCATTTCGGGAGAAAAAGGAATAGGTGGTTGAGATGTGTAGGAAAGAACTGGGATGTTATATACAGTTATATAAGACGGTGGTAAGGCCACATTAGGAGTAATATCTTCAGTTTTGGTCACTTCCCCCCCCCTCTTGTATAAGGGATGTTGTCAAGCTGGAAAGAATGGAGGGAAGATTTATAAAGATGTTGCCAGGACACGAAGGCCTGAGATATAGGGAGAGGTGGAGCAGGCCGGGACTTTGGTCCTTGGAGCGCAGGAGGAGGAGGGGTGACCTTATAGCAGAGTATAAAATAATGACGGGAATAGGCAGGGTCAAAGCACAGGTTCTTTTAGCCAGGAGAGGGGAATCAAAAAGCAGAGGACAGTTTAACAGGAGAGGGGAAAGATTTAATTAGGAACCCTAATTAGAAACATATAAAGCTATAAAAGGACTGGACAAGCTAGATGCAGGAAAAAATTTCCCAATGTTGGTCGAGTCTAGAACCAGGGGCCACAGTTTTAGAATAAAGGGGAGGCCATTTAATACAGAGGTGAGAAAAAACGTTTTCACCCAGAGAGTTGTGAATTTGTGGAATTCCCTGCCACAGAGGGCAGTGGAGGCCAAATCACTGGATGGATTTAAGAGAGAGTTAGATAGAGCTCTAGGGGCTAGTGGAAGTCAAGGGATATGGGGAGAAGGCAGGCACGGGTTATTGATTGGGGACGATCAGCCATGATCACAATGAATGGTGGTGCTGGCTCGAAGGGCCGAATGGCCTCCTCCTGCACCTATTTTCTATGTTTCTATGTAACCCAAGGGGCAGCTTTTTCACACAAAGAGTGGTGTGTATATAGACAGAGGTGCCAGAACAGGTAGTTGAGGCAGGTACTATAACAACGTTCAAAATACACCTGGACAGGTACATGGATAGGACAGGTTTAGAGGGGTATGGTCCAAATGCAGGCAGGTGGGACCAGTGTAGATAGGGCACGTTGATCGACATGGGCAAGCTGGGCCGAAGGGCCTGTTTCTTGGCTGTGTGCCTCTAATCTCTCTCTCTCTCTCTCTCTCTCTGTAAACTCAGACTCAAAACGTCACCTCTCCCTATTCTCCAAAGATGCTGCCTGACCCGCTGAGTAACTCCGGCACTTTGCGTCTGAACTTGTCGACGTTATATGTTCAATAAGCAAAACAAGGGGCGCAGCGGTAGAGTTGCGGCCTTACAGCACCAGAGACCCGGGTTCGATCCTGACTACGGGCGCTGTCTGTAAGGAGTTTGCACGTTCTCCCCGTGACCGGGTGGGTTTTCTCCGAGATCTTCGGTTTCCTCCCCCACTTCAAAGACGTGCAAGGTTTGTAGGTTAATTGGCCTGGTATATGTGTAAATTGTCCCGTGTGTGTGTGTGTGTGTGGGTAGGATAGTGTTAATGTGCGGGGATCGCTGGTCGGCGCGGACTCGGTGGGCCGAAGGACCTGTTTCCACGCTGTATCCCTAAACTAAACTAAACAGCAACCCAGCCTATCCTCATTTCCAGCTTTCTCCCCCATCAATCAGTCGCAAGAGAATGAGATTAGACACAAGAAGCTGCAGATGCAGGTTTACAAAATAAAAAGACACAAAGTGCTGGAGTAACTCATCGGATCAAGCAGCACCTCTGGAGCACATGGATAGGTAATGTTTGAAGGTTAACAACCTGAAGCATCATCTATTCACGTTCTCCAGGGGCGGCACGGTGGCGCAGCGGGTAGAGCTGCTGCCTCACAGCGCCCGAGACCGGGATTCGATCCTGACCACGGCCGCTGTCTATATGGAGTTTGTACGTTCTCCATGTGTGACCATGTGGGTTTTCTCCGGGTGCTCTGGTTTCCTCCCACATTCCAAAAGCGTGCAGGTTTCTACGTTAATTGGCTTCGGTAAAATTGTAACCTCCCACTGTACGAGCTAATTCAAGAGTTCTCCCGTGTTTCCCCTGATTCGAACTCGGAGAATTACGGAAATGGCCGCTCGTAGGTATTCGGGGCTCTCGTGGACATTTTTCACAGTGCTGAAACAACGTCACGAGTTCACCGCGTTTCCCCGAGTACTTGTCATTAGCGTTACGAGCCGCTACGGGACATGCACCAGCTCCGACGAAGCTGCCACGTACATTCTACGTACTTACCACGAATTTGATTTTTTAAACTCGGGAGAGCTCTTGAATTACCTCGTACAGTGGGACAGGACCTTAACTTGTCCCCAAGTGTGTGTAGGATAGTACTAGTGTACGGGTGATCGCTGGTCGGCACAGACTCCGTGGGCCGAAGGGCCATTTTCCACCTTGTATCTCTACACTAGTTTAATCAAGTTTGAGGAAGAGTCTCGACCCGAAACGTCACCCGTTCCTTCTCTCCAGAGATGCAGCCTGCCCCGCTGAGTTACTCCAGCAGTTCGTATCTGTCTAAAGTTGTCAACTCATTAGATTGCAGCCTGATCTTGGACACAAGATGCTGGAGTAAAGAGCCTGTCTCACTATACGAGTTTACCAAAGAGCTCTCCTTCAAACTCGTGGTAAGCACGTAGAATGTACGTAGCGGGTACGTCGGAGCTCGGGACGTCTCTAAGCGGCTCGTAACACGTGCAGCAGGCAGTGAAGAAAGCGAATGGTATGTTAGCTTTCATAGCAAAAGGATTTGAGTTTAGGAGCAGGGAGGTTCTACTGCAGTTGTACAGGGTCTTGGTGAGACCACACCTGGAGTATTGCGTACAGTTTTGGTCTCCAAATCTGAGGAAGGACATTATTGCCATTGAGGGAGTGCAGAGAAGGTTCACCAGACTGATTCCTGGGATGTCAGGACTGTCTTATGAAGAAAGACTGGATAGATTTGGTTTATACTCTCTAGAATTTAGGAGATTGAGAGGGGATCTTATAGAAACTTACAAAATTCTTAAGGGGTTGGACAGGCTAGATGCAGGAAGATTGCTCCCGATGTTGGGGAAGTCCAGGACAAGGGGTCACAGCTTAAGGATAAGGGGGAAATCCTTTAAAACCGAGATGAGAAGAACTTTTTTTTCACACAGAGAGTGGTGAATCTCTGGAACTCTCTGCCACAGAGGGTAGTTGAGGCCAGTTCATTGGCTATATTTAGGAGGGAGTTAGATGTGGCCCTTATGGCTAAGGGGATCAGAGGGTATGGAGAGAAGGCAGGTACGGGATACTGAGTTGGATGATCAGCCATGATCATATTGAATGGCGGTGCAGGCTCGAAGGGCCGAATGGCCTCTACTCCTGCACCTATTTTCTATGTTTCTATGTAACGCTAACGGCAGGTACTCGGGAAACGCGGTAAGCTCGTGAAGTTTTTTCAACATGTTGAAAAATGTCCACGAGAGCCCCGAGTACCTACGAGCGGCCATTACCGTAATTCTCCGAGTTCGAATCAGGGGAAACTCGGGAGAGCTCTTGAATGAACTCGTACAGTGGGACTCAGCGGGCCAGGCAGCATCTCCGGAGAGAAGGAATGGGGGACGTTTCGGGTCGAGACATTTCTGATCTTGTTCTGCAGTCTAACCCTCCCATCGATTACGCAAACACTACTTTTTCTACCCGATAAGCTCTTTAAATAGTTGTCCGCTCACTCCGCCGACTGCAGCCTGCT